>NW_007731067.1:36081-38695 GCF_000696425.1 Galeopterus variegatus | reverse complement strand
GTAAATGTCTTCACCTGATTTCCCTGAGTTAAACTTAATCTATTCTTAATGGTAATGGCAAATAGTTTAAGCTGAAACTAGATTTTCTTTGCTATTTTATGACTTGACATTTTAGAGTTTGCCAGAAGCTCTCAGACATAAAGGAAAAGACTAATTGCTGCTCGAATTTGCCTAGTGACTGTCTAGGTTAGGTAAGGAATGTTAGAGTGCAGAGCGCTATGCATCTGTAATCTGATAAGCAGCTTGGTAACCAGAAACTGAATCCAAAAAGCATATCTTGAATTGCACCCTGGCCTGTTATAATCTCTCCATATATCTGTGTATACATATGCAAATGAAAAGTATGTAGATGCACGTATATTTATATCTATACACATATGTATTTATATATACATAGTAATATATAAATATAGATGCCACTTCCTAAATACCAAAACATGCAATCTGAATGAGTTCTGTTACTATGTAGAGTGTGAGGAGTGTGACTCAGATCGTCTAGTGAAATGTTATACATGTTATACACAAGACAAAATTAACATCACTCCCTCACTGAGCTCATTAAAAAAAAATGGAAGAATGGAATCAACTAAAATTTCCAATTGAAAATTGAACAACGTATTGGTTTGCTTTCTTCTGAAAGTTTCTTATTGTTCTGAATCACTCCAGTGACCATTTGTGCAATCTATAGAATTGCTTGACTTTAAGTGTCTGCACTCCTAGAAAGCAAGTGAGTGCACTCAGCACTAGCCTTGCTGGCTAGGCCTTCCCTCTCTGCACTTGAGCTTCACTAGCACTCAGGCTACAAGCCCATCGCCAGCTTTCTGTTGGAGGAATGATTGGGGCAAACTCTGATTGGGGCAAACTCTGCATAGCAGACCCTATGGGGTTCCACCCAGGTTCCTTGGAGACTTTTAAACATCTCTGGGCTTTTTCTTTGAGTATTTCCTTCTAATGATCCCACCTATGACTCTGGAGACTTTGGAGAATTGTCATTGGGCTACTTGAAAGTTTTGCTGGTTTGCACAGAGGGCTCTAAAAGCCTGGAAGTTACATGTCTGCCAGGACATGTCAGCCAACGAATGAGAGGTAAAGGAGTATAAAAGCTCTTGTCTGAGCTGGGACAAACTCTGAAGTGTAACTTATACTCCAGAGCTCCCCTGCAGGATCAGGCCAAGGCTGGGGCTCTGCCTGATATCATGCCCTTGCTTAACTTCCTACCTTTCCTGGTCCTGCTTCAACCTCTTCCTTCCCCTTGTCTCCTGGGAGCAAAGTCTTAATAAGTCACTTGCACAGGGTTCCTTCTCAGGATCTGCTACTGGGGAACCCAATCACTTATCACACCCTGCCTTATATTGGGCTTCCCTCCATCCCTTCCTTCTTTCCTTCATTCCTTCCTTTTTTCCCTTCTCCTCCTCCTCTTTGTTCTGTGGTTTCCCATCCTAATTCCTTTGAAAAATAAATTTCTGGCTTATAAATTCATAAATTAATGAGAGCTAAGATTTATGGAATGTTCACTTTGTGCCAAGTATTATTCTAAGTGCTTTACATGTATTACTTCATTTAATTCTCATAACATTAGATATAGGTACTATTATTATCTTCACTTTATAGGAAAGGAAATTGAAGCACAGAGAGGTTAACTTGCCTAAGGTTGCGTGGCAAGGATTTGAAGTTAGGAATTCTGGTTTCAGAGTCCATGTTTTTATCTGTTTATTATACTTTAGAAATGGACTTGGCTTACTGACTTCCAGTCCTGATTCTTTTACGAGCGATAAGAATTTGCACATGTCTCTGACCCTTCTGTGACTCTTTTGCTCTCTCTATAAAATGGGGCTTCCTTAAACTTGTTTTCATACACTAAACTTTGGAACAAAGGAATTTTGTAAATAAAGTCCACATTTATTATTTTACTGAACTCTTACTTGGGGAAAATTTAAACACAGACACAACTTTTGTCAAATGTTAAATTATTCCTTTGCTAAAACAAATGGTGTGATGATTTGGCAAGCATTCATTATTACTGCTTTATAAATTGTTGCCAAAATATTAAACAGGATTCCATTTCCAAATTGTTCAAAAATATTTCCAAAGATATTGAAATAATGAATACATTGCCTCAATTTCTGCTTTTGCTTTATGTTTGTGCTTCTGGTTTTTCAATGGAGGTACACAGGAGGGTCATTTTATAACTGAATTCTTTTGTTACAAACTTGTGGAAATTTCAGTAGTTATAATGTGTACTGCTTAGCTATATCTGGGAAAGTAATCTAAATAACATGTACTGCATTCCTTGTTGAAAACACTTAAGTAAATGCTTATGTGTAGTGGGATGAAGACTCCTTGGAAAGTACTTGATCACTAGAGATTTTCCTTTCTTGGTGATAAGCATGTGGCACTTACCACATCCCAGTCATTGTTCTACATGTGTTATGTTTATTAATTCAATTAATCCTTGTAAATTCCATGTGGTAAGTACTATAGCTATTCCTATTTTATTTTATTTTATTTTTTATTTCAATTATTTTGTGGCTGGCCAGTACAGGGATTGGACCTCAGACATTGGCGTTATCAGCACCATGCTCTAATCAACTGAGCTAACCGATATTATCCCCAC
>NW_007731067.1:32581-35579 GCF_000696425.1 Galeopterus variegatus | reverse complement strand
TGAAAATAGAGGGATGGCTTGGCATAATTTATAAAGATTAATTCAGTACAGTTATTTCTGCTTATTAGTGTGAAGCAAACACCACACCAGATCACCATGCTAAGGATTTTAGTTACAAATCTCATGAAAAAGGTGATGTCTACATGAAAGCCTGTGAAAAAGAATCTAAAGTCAAAGTAATTTGCTGCAGTTAACAGGAAATAAATACGGGGAGTGGGTGGGGGTAGAGCAGGAAATAATAGTCCAGGGACGTGTAATTCCAATGGGAAAGTATTCTGGTGGAAGCCAACCATTAGATGGGTACCATGGTGTCTAGGTATTGGTACAGAATCTAACATGTAGGGGGGCATTTTTGGTTGCTTTTGTGACTGCGGGCAAATTTCCTAACTTCTCTACCTTGGACTCTTCTATACACATACAGGGATTTAGATGAGAAGATACCTGAGATCTTATCCATCTGCACATATCTTTGGTTATCGAAACCTTTGAGTTTGCTTTTGTTTTGGTTTTGAGTGGAAAGAAACACTGAGACTTCCAGTTTCTTTAATAAATGCATATTGGTTTGCACTTCACACAGTCTTCCTTGTAGATTCCGACGCTACCTTTTCAATGTACACCCAGGCGGTCCCTGTGATCCATCAATCCATAAATCAGCAGACACATTTTACTGGTACATTAAATTACAGGGTGCCCTGGAGCGATGCACCTGCTGTTCGTCAGCCATTGCCACCTGCCCGGTGTCTGTGGGATTACAACTTCTAAATGAACTGCCGTGGAGTAGGGGACAGCAAGACACGAGGAAGGAGGGAATGGTGATGCAAATGCTACTGAACAGGAAAAGACAGTTTCACTTGGCCAATGCCTTGTAAAAGAGCCACTGCTTTTTTCTTCTGCATTGGAAGTTGGTCATCTGTTGGCCATCTACCTGTTAGCTTTAATGCAAGCAGTGAAAATGAAAAGGAAAAACAATATGGTCTTTCATTCTGTACAATGTTAACCTAGTTTTTCATGGGGTGGGCGGAGATTCCTACTAAACATCACAAAAGGGTTTCTCCTCTACGAAAGAGAAAGGCAGATATCTATGCATGAATATGCACTCTTTTTGCTTACATGTGTCGAGAGTTATTAGTGCCACTTCTCATGGAGCTTACATTCTAGTGGGAAAAACAGACAAGTAAAAGAGTAAATAATAAAAATTCAGGTAGTGATACATTCTATGAAGCAAAGTAAACATAGAGAAAGAGGCGAGGAGAGACTTCCAGGAAGATGGCAGACTACAGGTGCCCAGGGCGCATTCCTCCCACAGAAGAAGATCGAAATGCGCCCACTGCCACTGCCACCACCGCCACAGTCGCCAGAGCCATTGTCCAGTCACAGAACCATCGCCCATCACAGAGCAGCTCCCCACAGAGAAACAGTCCTGCAGGTGTCCCGTCGCTGCAGCCCAGGACACCGTGGATGCGAGGAGGTGGCTGCAACCACTGCCACTGCTGTTGCCACTACAAAATAACCCTGCTGCCACCATGGACACTGCAGATGCAAGGGAGGCAGCTGAAACCATCACTGCCACCACCACCACAGAGAGGTAACCCCACTAACACCAAGGACNCTACGAAAGAGAAAGGCAGATATCTATGCATGAATATGCACTCTTTTTGCTTACATGTGTCAAGAGTTATTAGTGCCACTTCTCATGGAGCTTACATTCTAGTGGGAAAAACAGACAAGTAAAAGAGTAAATAATAAAAATTCAGGTAGTGATACATGCTATGAAGCAAAGTAAACATAGAGAAAGAGGCGAGGAGAGACTTCCAGGAAGATGGCAGACTACAGGTGCCCAGGGCGCATTCCTCCCGCACAAGAAGATTGAAATGCGCCCACTGCCACTGCCACTGCCACCACTCACTGCCACCACCGCCACAGTCGCCAGAGCCATTGTCCAGTCACAGAACCATCGCCCATCACAGAGCAGCTCCCCACAGAGAAACAGTCCTGCAGGTGTCCCGTCGCTGCAGCCCAGGACACCGTGGATGCGAGGAGGTGGCTGCAATCACTGCCACTGCTGTTGTCACTACAAAATAACCCTGCTGCCACCATGGACACTGCAGATGCAAGGGAGGCAGCTGAAACCATCACTGCCACCACCACCACAGAGAGGTAACCCCACTAACACCAAGGACACTGAAGATGTGAGGAAGGCAGCGTGGCTGCCAGCACTGCTGTCCCCACGTGGTAACCCTGCTGCCGCTGTGAACACTAGCTGCATTGGCCACTGCAACTGCCACTGCTGCAGTTGCCACTACCACGGGCACTGCCAGGCAACCACTACCATTGTGTGAGCAACCTGTCGCCACTAGAGCCACCACTGCCATGTGGGCAGCCCACCAAAGCCATTGCTACAGCCACAACTACCACAAGGGTAGCCTGATACCACAGCAGCAGCCACTGCCACTGTGCAGGTGGACTGCCAACTACTCGACTGCATTGACATAAGGGGGGTCACCAGCAGAGTCCAGGGAAGGAGATTAGCAAGTGCAGGCCACCAATTTCATCCTGAGTGAGGAAAAGCTGAAAGCTTTTCCCTTAAGAACAGGAAGAGGACAAGGGTGCCCACTCTCACCACTCCTATTTAACGTAGTGTTGGAAGTACCAGCCAGAGCAATCAGGCAAGAGAAAGACATAAAGGGCATCCAGATTGGAAAAGGCAAAGTCAAATTGTGCCTGTTTGCAGATGGCATGATCCTATACACAGAAAAGCCTAAAGACTCTTTTAAAAAAACCTCTTAGAGTTGACAAATGATTTCAGTAAAGTTGCAGGATACAGAATCAACATGGAAAAACCAATAGTGTTTTTATACTTCAACAATGAACTAGCAGGAAAAGAAATCAAGAAAACTAGCCCATTTATAATAGTCACCAAAAAACCAAAGTACTCAGGAATAAATTTAACCAAGGAGGTGAAAGATCTCTACAATGAGAACTACAAATCACTGTTGAA
>NW_007731067.1:25986-32517 GCF_000696425.1 Galeopterus variegatus | reverse complement strand
AGACTCTTTTAAAAAAACCTCTTAGAGTTGACAAATGATTTCAGTAAAGTTGCAGGATACAGAATCAACATGGAAAAACCAATAGTGTTTTTATACTTCAACAATGAACTAGCAGGAAAAGAAATCAAGAAAACTAGCCCATTTATAATAGTCACCAAAAAACCAAAGTACTCAGGAATAAATTTAACCAAGGAGGTGAAAGATCTCTACAATGAGAACTACAAATCACTGTTGAAAGAAATTAAAGAGGATATTAAAAGATGGGAAGACACTCCATGCTCTTGGATTGGAAGAATTAACATTGTGAAGATGTCCATACTATCCAAAGCATGTTGAAGGGATGCCTGCACCCCCATGTTTATCGCACCTCTATGTTTACAACAGCTAAGAGTTGGGACCAACCTAAATGTTCATTGTCAGGTGATTGGATAAGGAAAATGTGGTATATATACACAATAGAATACTATTCTGTCATAAAAATGACTGAAGTACTACCATTCACAGCAACATGGATGAACTCAGAGGAAATTATATTAAGTGAAATAAGCCAGGCACAGAAAGAGAAATACTGCATGTCCTCACCCACAAGTGGGAACCAAAAAAAAAAAAGAAAGAAGGAAAGAAATATACAACTATCACAATAATACATTGAACTTTCAAAAGAGAAAACAGAACTGAGGTTACCAGAAGTGGGAAAGGAGGACAGGGTGGGGGTAAGGGAGGAATTGGTAAAGAGAGAGACAGACAATGATGGGAGAGGGGGTGCTGCCTTGTGTTTGTGTTTCTGGTTTCGGTAATGGAGCTACTAAGTAGGACTATTTTGTAACTGGAAAGTCCTTTCTGAGGTGAAATTGATGCAAAGACCTGGGATGAGTGTCCTGCCTGAAGAGGGAACAGCAGGTACAAAAGTCTCAGAGGCAAGACAAGTGTGGTATGTTACAGCAACAAGAAGCCGGCTACGGACACGCAATAAACATTGGGGAAAGCTGTAGGAAACAACAGCAGAAAAACAGGCAGAAATGAATTCAAATAGAATTTTGTATGTCGCAGTAAGGATTTAGAATTTTATTTGAGGTGAAATGAGAAGTAGTAGTGAGTTTTGAGCAGGAGAGTGATATGATCTGACCTGGAATTTTTTTTTATTGAAACAAAATTGATTATACATATTTGTGGGGTACGGAGTTGAATATCAATACCTGTGTGCAATATGTGATGCTCAAATCAGGATAATTGGTATATTCATCATTATAAAACGTAATCATTCTTTGTGTCCATTAACCACTTGCGTTTTAAAAGACTCACTGCTGTGTGTAAAAGAGACTTGTGTGAGCAAGAAAGGAAGCAGGACAACGAGGCAGGAGGATATTACACTGGACCGGGTGATGCTGGTGACTTGGACCAGGATGGTAGTAGAGGCTGTAAGAATGTATTTTTCTAAATATATTTTTAAGGTGGAGCCAACAGCAATCCACTTGCTGCTGGAATGGATTTGGAGGATTTAAAAAGAGAGAGAGAGAGAGAAAACAAGGATTCCTAGATTTTTGGCCTGAGCTAATTGCTTAATGATGGGACTACTAATTTAGATTTTAAAAATTAGGGGAGAATCAAGATTTGAGCATGAAGACCTCCATTATGGAAGTGTGTAGTTTGAGATCCTTATGAGACATTAAAGGTATCAAGTAGGCAATTGGCTATATGAGTCTGCTGACCTGAGGAAAGGTCAGGATGGAGGCATAAATTTGGGATTCCTTAGTGTTGTGTGATGTTTAAACCACAGGACTCAGTGGACTACATTCCCTACAGAGAGAATGTAGATAGAGAAGTGAATGGGACGTGTGAATTAGGCCCCGGAGAAGTCCACCACTTTGTGCACAGGAGGAGCAGGAAGAAACACAAGAGTGTGATGTCTCAGGAATCAAGAGAAGAATATGCTTCCAAAAAGAAAGCACAGTCAGTTTGAAGTCAGCAGTGAGCTCCTGAGTGGCCAAACAACAGTAGGCAGAAAACTAAAGTCTGGATTTGATGAGATGAGAGTCAGAAGTGAAGTACAGCAATGGGAATAAAGCCCAATTGGACTGTTAAAGACAGGAGAGTGGGGAAGGCAAGACTCAGAGTGCAGACAATTCTTTAGATGTCTGCTACAAAGGGGAGCAAAACATGGGGCATGAACATAAAGTGAATATGGACTCAACTGTGGTGTTGTTTTTGTGTGTTGCTTGTTCGTTTATGGAAGCTATTCCCACATCATTTCAGACTTTGAGGAAAAGAAGAACAAACAGAAGAGACCCAGGTGAGGCACCAGAGCAGCAAAGTCCCTGAGAAGGTGAGAGGAAACAGGATACACTGGTCTTAGGAAGGTGCAAGGATAGTTCAATCACAGTGTTTTGATATGGATACAGATGCAGGTTGGTAGGTTGCAGTGTGGTAAACAAGACAGGCCTTGGCTTTCACTCAATATTCTTCTTTGTGAATGGCACGAAATTGTTGCCACTGCTTAATTTGACTTTTCTTCCTTATTCTTTTAGGTCCTGATCGTATTTTATGTTTTATATCATTTCTATGTAATTTTGGCCTGTGCTGATAAGTTTAGTCTTTTATAAATACCTTTATCACTAAGACACATAAAATTCCTGGTTTCTATATAAGCTAAAATTAACTATACTTCTTCTAACCCATTCCAAAAAAGCCTGCAGATAAATATTTAATATCCTAGGAATGGATTCCCCTTCCTCTTCTCCTTTGTTGGTGCTCTGGGTTTTCTGAATCAAAAGGTGTCTTTCTCAACCATTGAAGGGGATGGGTGTACAAAGCCAGTGCTATTTGTCAGGGAGAAAAAGCAACTCCTAGATTAGTCTGAGATGAAAAAGGTAGAACTCGGGCCGGCCCAGTGGCGCACTGGAGAGTGCGCTGCTTGGGAGTGCGGCGGCGCTCCCGCCGAGGGTTCGGATCCCATGTGGTGACCGGTTCCCGCTCACTGGCTGAGCGAGATGCGGGCGCAACACTGAGGGTTGCGATCCCGTACCGGTCAGTAAAAAAGACAAAAAGGAAAAAAAAGAAAAAAAAAAGGTAGGACTCTATGAATGGTTCCTGCATAATTCCAGTGATTTCTCTTCTCTTCTTTAGAGACCAGTGGCTCAAAATTTCACCTTTTAACCATTTTTTATCTGTATTTATGTGGGCCCCAGCAGCACATAGGCAAATTATAAAGAACTTTTTAATGGTTTTTCGATTATTATGAAAGCTATTATCTTGATTTTCTTTTTCTTTCAAAAACAACTTCATAGTTGACAGCTATTAGAAAAACACATTAACCAGCCTCTCCTGAGCCTTCAAAAGAGTCAGACTCACTCCAAAATTGGGGCCGACCATCCATCGTTCAATCAATCAGCCACAGACCAGCCAGCCATGGATCCTCAGTGGGACTGAGAACCTCTAGCTTTGCTCTCATCACTGCTTTGCTCCCTAATTTTTCCCTACTCTCGGGTCCCAACCCTTTCACTTTTCTCGTGACATACTCAAGCTGAGTTTGGTCAGTTTGCCTGGTTTTGAGCCTCCTCAGTAGCTGCCTTGCACTCACCCTCTGAACTTTCCTGTTCCTGAGTGCTATCTGAACCACCCTCTAACCTGAGTTAGACTGAATATATATAACCTGAATTAGCAAGAATATATAGTTCATAAAGCTTGCAGGATTTTCTCATTTTATTCAAGAATAGGGAAGTACAGGCTTGATTTATAATTGCTATTGCAATATGTGATTCAAAGAAAGGAATTTGCTGAAGACTGGAGTATGTGGAAGGCTGGTAGACCTTCTTTATGAAGAGGCATATCTGGATACTTGAATGTCTCACAGAGTTTAGCCATTTGTATTTAGCTTGTGTTATATTGTCTAAGCTCCAGGTCACATTAAGCTGTTTATGCTTGTCATCTAGTTAAATGTTCACAATTCTGTGACATAGTGTGGAGGTCCGCAGTGGCTAGAATCCTGCTCACAGTGCCAATTGTCTAGCTCTCTTAATCGTGTTCATGATGCCAATTGTAAAGCTAGGCAACCATGCTAGTTGTCAGGCTCTTTTACCTGCTGGTAACCCTGCTGACTGAGCCAATTGCTGCACTAGGGCTGGGTCTGGAGCTCCCAGACCCCTCAAGCCCATTCACAGACTGGGTCACAAACCCTTCACATGCTAGGCTGGGTCACCAGACCCCCTTCACACAGGTCTATGAGCTAGGTAACCAGCCAAAAGATCCCTGGAGCCATAGGTTGGAAAGCTTGGAAAGCATGGCTGTGCAGGGTGGATGCCAGAGGCCAACGCCCACCCGCCTGCTTCACTAAACACCCTCCCCCCCTCTTTTCCCAACAATCCACCCCTTCAGGGTCCCTTGCCTTATAATCTATGCATTCAGAATCTTCATCTACATTCCCTTAGCGAGGATAAATTACCATTACATTTACATATTACGTATTCCATCCCAGTCCCAACAGTATTTAACTCATTGCACCACCAACTCAAAAGTCCAAAGTCCAAAGTCTCCTCTAAGACTGAAAGCAAAACTCCTTCCAGCCTTGAACCTGTTAAGAGTCAAAAACAAGTAGACCTTCTTTATGAAGAGGCATATCTGGATACTTGAATGTCTCACAGAGTTTAGCCATTTGTATTTAGCTTGTGTTATATTGTCTAAGCTCCAGGTCACATTAAGCTGTTTATGCTTGTCATCTAGTTAAATGTTCACAATTCTGTGACATAGTGTGGAGGTCCGCAGTGGCTAGAATCCTGCTCACAGTGCCAATTGTCTAGCTCTCTTAATCGTGTTCATGATGCCAATTGTAAAGCTAGGCAACCATGCTAGTTGTCAGGCTCTTTTACCTGCTGGTAACCCTGCTGACTGAGCCAATTGCTGCACTAGGGCTGGGTCTGGAGCTCCCAGACCCCTCAAGCCCATTCACAGACTGGGTCACAAACCCTTCACATGCTAGGCTGGGTCCCCAGACCCCCTTCACACAGGTCTATGAGCTAGGTAACCAGCCAAAAGATCCCTGGAGCCATAGGTTGGAAAGCTTGGAAAGCATGGCTGTGCGGGGTGGATGCCAGAGGCCAACGCCCGCCCGCCTGCTTCACTAACCCCCGCCCCCCCTCTTTTCCCAACAATCCACCCCTTCAGGGTCCCTTGCCTTATAATCTATGCATTCAGAATCTTCATCTACGTTCCCTTAGCGAGGATAAATTACCCTTACATTTACATATTACATATTCCATCCCAGTCCCAACAGTATTTAACTCATTGCACCACCAACTCAAAAGTCCAAAGTCCAAAGTCTCCTCTGAGACTGAAAGCAAAACTCCTTCCAGCCTTGAACCTGTTAAGAGTCAAAAACAAGATCGTCTACTTCCAAGATACAGTGGGACAGACATTGGGTACACATTCCCATTCCAGAAAGGAGGAATAGAAAGGAAAAACAGTCCCCAAACAAATCCAAAACCCAAACAGGGCAAACGTTAAGCACACTGGAGCACCTGGACCCCTAAAGCATTGGGCAACCTCGCTCCTACAGCTCTGCCTGGTGCAGACCATTGAGCTGCCTGGTGCCTGCAGCTTTTCCAAGCTGGCGCTGCACACTGCCAGCAGCCCCATGGTTCTGGGCTCCTGGTGGCAGTCCCACCATCCTGCCTCCACTAGACATTTCCTCAGTGTGGGTTCTCTGTGGGGGCTCCGACCCCACTTTTCTGCTCCACATTGCTCTGTAGATGACCTCCGCAGCAGCTCCACCCCTGCAGCAGGTCTCCACCCGAGTCCCCCGGCTTTTCCATACATCTTCCAAATTCTAGGTGGAGGTTGCCATGCTTCCACTGCTCTCACATACTGCTGGCCTGCAAACTTAACACAACGTGAACGCCACCAAGGTTTTCGGCTTTTTTTCTTCAGGGGTGCTGAGGCAGGATTACTCCAGCCAGAGTGGCTGGGAAGCAGGGAAGAGTTTGCCGAGGGGAATGACACTTCAGGTCTGCCCTTCAGGACAACTCAGTCCTCCTAGGATGGGAGGGTTGCTCTCCCAAACTTCTCAAACGCCCTCAGGTCCTGTGATAGGTGGGGCACCCATCCAGACTTCTCAAATGCTTTGGGGGCATTTTTTCTTTTTCCCATTGCCCTGGTTCTTAGCATCTGGCTGCCTCATTGCCAAGATAATGTCTTTAGCAAACAGTTTATCTTCTTCACTGTTATGTTTTTCTCCTGCTCTCTGCTTCTCTACAGCATGGCCAGGCTGCAAAGTTTCCAAATCTTTACGCTCTGCTTCCCTTTACATTCTGGCTTTTGAATTACTTCAATCAGCTCTGCTTACAGCAGCCAGCTACTCACTCAGTCTCAGGCAATTCTTTGCAGGATTTTGCCCACACAGTTCAAACAGCTGCATTTGCCCAGTCCATCAAGGAGTGGCTGCCCTGTCCCTGTGCACATCCATGGCTCTTTCTGCAGCCGCTGCCTCAGAGACAGGCACGTAGTAATGGAGACTAACTTTTCCACCTTTTCACCAGGTGA
>NW_007731067.1:21288-25198 GCF_000696425.1 Galeopterus variegatus | reverse complement strand
CCTTGCAGTACAGTGTGCAGCAACCAGATCCTGGTCAACAGGAAAGTGGCCATAGGGCAGAACATATTCAAAAGTAGCCACATTTCCTCCTTCTTCCAAGGACTGTTGGCTCCTGTACCTGCTCAGAATCCTGTCACAGATGACACCAAATGTTGGGATATGGCTCTAATGTCTGCATCCTCACACACACACACACACACAATTTGCTTACTAAGGATGGTGAACCACACCCAACTGGACCTGAGGTGAAGGCCCTGACCAAACTATTCTATTTTCCGGACATATAGTTATTACCATTATTGCCATTTTACAGGGATGGTGACTGAGGCTCAGAAACCTTGAGTGACTTGTCCAGTCACATAGCTGGAAAGTGACAGACCTAAGATTTGAACCATGTTGGTCTGATGCCAAGACCCATCCTCTTAACTACTACATTCTGCAGCCTAAGAAGACAACCACCATCCCAGCCCTGCACATATTAAACAAAGGATGCCATAAATCTCCTCATTGCCACCCGCCCTGCAGGCTGAACCCTGCAATGCAAGAGGACCAAATGTGAACTCTCCATAAGAAAATACTGGGTTGGAGTTCCTAGAACATTATGTTTCATTTAATATCTAAAAATAGTTTTCTGTAAATTCATTTTGGGAACAAGATACTCATTGGAGAATCAAATCACCTTTAGAAGACTTGTAGCCTTGCTTGATAGCAGGGAATTTCCATGTAGATTTGGCATTTCCCCTTATCCTGTATTTAATTTAAATAATGACCAAAAACAGAATTATCAATTGACTTGATTATTACATTCACTGTTTCTTCCTTTTTGGGCTTTGGCCAGTGCAGGGAATCATTTAGCTGACATTGGAAATGAACTGTTTCAAAGAATGTGACTACCACTTGGTCTCCTTCTTTCCCCAAATCCATTGCTTTGACTTGGTATTGGAATTGTAGCCTTTATAAGGCCATATTGGGGTTTAATTTCCCACTTCCTGAACTAACGTCTCTGTTAAACATTCTTATTCCTGTATTAGAAACTTTGTCATGTTCATCAAAAGCATTTGTCCAATACTTTTTTTTTAGGTTCTACTCAGCACATCTAGTTAAAAACTTCTCATAAGATTTTTACTGATTTTCAAAATATAGCTTAGTATAAACACTTGAAAATGCAGGAAATTGTGAAGTAAAAACATCACTCAAATTCCCATGACTCATTTGACATTTTATTGGACATTATATACGTTCACCAGAAAATCACAACCTGATCCCATGGAAAATAGCGCTTTATATGTATTTTAAACAAAATAATGATACAGATATAAATATAACTTTGTTTTGCTTCTTTTTTTCACATAACATTACATCATGACTATTTTTCCATTTCCCCATGCCATTAAATATCCTTTGCAATCATGATTTTTAATAGCTATGTTTTTCTTTTTAAAAATTTCATTTTCTAATCTACTACTCCTGGTTATAGGAACACAAATAATTTTTATATGGCTTATGTATGAAAGCTACATTTTATGTGGCTTATGTATCTGGCATCATTGCTGAATTCTTATTAGTTCTAATAATTTGTAGATCCTCCTAGTTTTCCTGTGTAAACAATCATACCACGTGTAAATAACAATAATCTTATTTCTTACATTTTAGTTCATGTATGTTTTATTACTTTTTCTTATTTTATTATGTTGGATAGAACAAATGTTGACCTATAGTGATGACAAGTGATCAAGTTTTCTTTTTGATACGGATATAGTTCTTTTTCCTTCTTCAGTCAGTTAATGTTATAGATTATATATATACATACACAAACATAACTGGATTTCATTCACTTACATTATGATTTTACATTAAGTCCAAGTTCTGACACTTATTCATTTGCTATTATCTTAGACAAATTACTTAGTTAATTTATGCCTCAGTTTCCTCAGCTGGGAATTAGACTCAAGAATATACCCATTTCATAAGGTAGTTGTTAGTATTAAAGAAATAAAACATGTAAAGTGCTTATATCATAACAGTAAATGCTCGATTTAGATGTCAGCTGTTATCTTCATCATTACAGATGGAATTAGTTTAACTTTTTCTTATGTGTATTGTCTGAATTTATTAAATAAACATCACAAAAAGACTTTCCAGCTTTTCTTTTTATAGAAACAATTAGTATAAGATACTGGTTATTTATTCCTTCAAAGGAAACTCATCCGTAAAACCATTTGCCTGTGGTATTTTTCATGGTAGGTTTTTGATTACTGATAGAAACTCCTTAGTATATTCAGATTTTCCAATACTCCTTGGGCCTATTTTGACAATTGATCTTTTTAAATAAAATCATTTAATTGATTTAAAATTTATTGGCATAAATCATGAATAGGATTCTTTTGTGTTTTTCATCTCTATTCTATTGCTATGTTCTTCTTTTAATTTCTAATATTACTGTTTTCTTTCTTGCTTTTTTCCTTGATTGGTTTTGCCAGAAGTTTCTTACTCTTATTAGTCTTTTCAAAGATATCAGCTTTTTGCTTTTGTCCATCTTTTCTATTGCTATTAAAAAAATTTATTTCTTTAATTTATTCTGATTTATATTTCCTTCTTTCTATTTTCTTTGGAGTGACTACCTGTCCTTCTTCCAATTTCTTGACTTGAAAACTCAGCTTGCAATTTTCAATTTTTCTGCTGTTCTTATGTAGACATTTAAAACTATAAATAGCTCTCAACCACTAATTTAACTTCAACCCACAAGTCTTGATATTTGATAATTTTATTATCTTTCTTCTAAATACTTTTTAGATTGACACTATTATTTCATCTTTAATCTATGCATTATTTAAAAGTGGGTTTGGCATTCTTTTGGCTCTACCTTTATTTCTTGTTTCTAATTTCTAATATCATTCAATTATAATAAATAATGTGGTCTTGTATATGTACATCTTAATTATTCTGATTCTCTGATATTTGTTAAAATAAGAAGACAAGCCACAGAGCCAAGAGGTTAAATGCCACAGGGAAAAAAATCAATAAATAAGGATGTTGTAGGTTGTACCCCAAAAGATACGTTCAAACTTTATTCCTCGGTACCTGTGCATATGACCTTATTTGGAAATGGGGTCTTTGCAGATGTAATAAAGTTAAAATGAGGTTGTACTGGATTCGGGTGAGCCCTAATCCAATGAGTGGTATTCTTACAAGAAGAGAGAAATTTGGATGCAGACACAGATATTCAAGGAAGGAGAACATGTGAAGATGGGGGAGGGACTGTAGTAATGGATCTGCAAGTCATGGAAAGCCAAGGACTGCCAGTAGCCAACAGAAGCCAGGAGAAAGGAATGCAACAGACTCTTCCTCAGAGCCTCCAGGAGGAACCAATCCCGCCAACAGATTGATTGCAAACTTCTAGCCTCCAGAATTGTAAAAGAATAAATTTCAGATATTTTAAGCCACCTGTTTTGTGATGATTTGTTACAGCCTCAGGAAACTAAGACAAAGAAGGATCAAATTAGACAGAAGGAAAATGAACATGGTTGTATTCTCTGAAGACCTTAGGCTCCTTGGTGCCTTTTTAAATGGTGCTTTTGGCCAGGGTTTAAATATATAATAAGCATTAGGCTCTGAGAGAGTGATTCTCACTCTTTTGTGAACACAGCTTAGGTGGAGCAGAAGAAATCATGGTCCTTTTAGGTAGGCCAAAGACTCATACCCTCTCCTCCTACCTATTCCTAATAAGGAACCCAACAATTAAGAAACGGTGATGAATAAAATTAAGAAGTTAACTGAAACTTACCCACAGTTTTATATTATAAAATGATGACATACAAAGTTAAAAATAATCTAGTACTTTCATTACATTTACTTTGATAGTACATTTGAAGTTATTTTAGAGCAAATGTATACAGACAACACATAACTA
>NW_007731067.1:19544-20432 GCF_000696425.1 Galeopterus variegatus | reverse complement strand
CTGTTAATGTACTAATAACAATGTATCCTTCCTGAAAATTGATGGAAATCTAATGTGATGTCAATGCCCATGTGAAAGAGGCACCTTCATTTATTCAAATATTTCAGAATATACTCAAGTATTAATTAAATGCCTACTACCTGCATCAAGCATCGTTCCAGGAGCAGTGGACAAAACAATGTCCCTCCTCTCATAGAGCTTACATATTGCCAAACATATGCAATAGGTAATAAACTTTTGAGTGCTCAGTAAATGCTAGTAAGTCAATTTTGTTTTTAGTATTGGTAGGTTGCTATCAAATAGTATAGGCCATATAAAAAAAAGAAAGGCCAAAAAGGATTGTGCTCATTCACAGTCAAAAAATGCCTTCCATTTTGGATAAGTCCATGTTCCATTAGGAGGGCCATCACCACTCTCCAGTAGGATACATATCACACTTGAGAAACATTTCTCTAGATAACACTTAGATCAGCTCATGCAACTGCTGGAATAATTTGACCTCTGACTTCCCGAAACAAAAGAGCGTCTTATCCTTCTCTGTGGGAATACAGGCATCATATCAATGCATTCTCATGTACTGAGTCTTAGAGGGTAAGAAATGGTATTAGGGTAATCTGTCCTTCAGGTTGCCTAGGAAAAAAATAGAAATCAAGTCTGCCTCTTCTTCAGCTGGGATGCATTGGACATATTGGCTCCTGCCAGCTTTCTTCAGCAAAGAGGCTAAGTCCTGCCCAAACAGATGGAAATTAACTTAGTACAGGGGTCCAAGCTAGACACATTTAAGGGGTTTTTAATATAGCCAGTCTTCTACTTTTTATTCATCTGGAGCCTTCTCTATTGGATCTGTCTTTAACATCCTAGCTCAGATTTATCCATTTCACCTACCCA
>NW_007731067.1:16654-17682 GCF_000696425.1 Galeopterus variegatus | reverse complement strand
CAATTTTTAAATAAAATCTGTCTTTGTTTTGCTCTGCTTTCTTTATTTTGGTATTAAATTTCTTTGATTGATTCTGTAGCTTTTCTATAGATCTGGGTTTGCAAAATGAGTATGCTTTGCTGACATCAATCTTCTCTCCAAATGGACTAGAATTTCATAGTTCCATCTGTTTATAACACTTGTATCCCTGATCCTCTTTGCTTCAGAGATAGAACTAGGAGGATGGCATGACACTCTAGGGTATGCTTGTGAGAATACAAGTGTGCTCTTTGTGTTTTATTCTTAATGCCAATATATCAAGTTCTCTTCTGCATAGGTCTTGAGAACCCACCCCCCAAATTAGACCAGCAGGCCATCTGTTCAAATCTATTTATTGAATCATTTTAGGTAAAGATGTATACATTGAAGCAGCAGTTAGAAGAGAATCTCACTTAACTTCAGTCTTCTCATAAGAGAGTTACTTTCCTTGGAAAGGCCTGCATCAGAACCAAGCTTTAATTGCATAAATTTTAATTCGTTTTTCCAAAATAGGTGTTAATTTCTATTTGTAGCATGCCCCACAGATGAAGAAACAATACAGGCTAACATTCTAGCAAAGTACAAAGTCAACAAAATCAGTTACAGATGCATAAAGAAATTTAGCGTACTCTATGAATTGTTTCGTTAACAAGGATGGGAACTACAAGAAAGGAAGGAAATTATTCTTTGTAGCCCAAGCATATTAGTCTGTTTTCTGTTACTTATAACAGAATACCTGAAACTGGGCAATTTATTAAAAAATAAAATTTATTTTTCACAGTTTTGGAGACTGGGAAATCCAAGGTCCAGGGAGAGCTTTTAGTGAGGGCCTTTTTCTTCGTGGGGACTCCATATAGAGTCCTGCAGCAATGCAGAGTTTCACATAGCGAGAAAGGCCAGAGTGTTTTCGTATGCTCTCCTTAGAAAGCCACCTGTCCACACCCATGATAACCCATTACTCCATGAATGGATTAATCCATTCATGAGAGCATAGTCCTTCTGACCCAATC
>NW_007731067.1:14330-15940 GCF_000696425.1 Galeopterus variegatus | reverse complement strand
GGCCTTTTTCTTCGTGGGGACTCCATATAGAGTCCTGCAGCAATGCAGAGTTTCACATAGCAAGAAAGGCCAGAGTGTTTTCGTATGCTCTCCTTAGAAAGCCACCTGTCCACACCCATGATAACCCATTAAACCATTAACCCATTACTCCATGAATGGATTAATCCATTCATGAGAGCATAGTCCTTCTGACCCAATCACTACTTGAAAGCTGCACCTTTCAATACTACCTCTTTGGGAATCAAGCTTTCACATTAGCTTTGGGGTTGACAAACACTCAACCCATATCACCTGAGATAAGATTTACCCCTCTAACCTGTCACCTGGTTGGCGAACTGCCTTCTGAGAAACTGTTAGAAAAGGAAAAAGGAAAAGAAAAAAGGAAATATTCCATTATCCATTTTATAGGTGAAGTGGGTCTCCTGTGTTATATGGTTCCTCTATGAATTTTTTTTATTGTTTAAGTGAGACAAAGAGCTACATAAAACACCATACAAGTTTGAGGTGTTACAGTTATTTCCACAAATTAATATTAAGGCTGGAGAGTTCACATGTGGAACTGTGCATTTTCACTTACGCTGTTGGCAGATTCTTTCTGAGGCAGCGATGGCTGTGACATACGTGTCATCACACATTGCCTGTAAACAAGGAAGGCCTGCCTCCAAGTGGGGCTGAGGGAATTGATGCCTCACTTCAGTGCTTTGAGAGGCCAAGATCAAAAGCACTTTTGAGCATATCATATAATTATCATCATTAAAAAGCATGAGGCGAGGAGTCCTAAACTCCCAAATTTTCAAAGCAACAAAAGCAGCACAGCTTTAATGGGACTTTGAAGTCAGATAAATCTCCAGGTATTTCCATTATAGAAACTCACAACTAATTAAGGAAAACTCTATCTGGGCCAGTGTTTAATTATGTTTGCTTGTCCGCCTGTGTCATGTACTGTGTTCTGAAAGTAGAAGGGTGTCAACTGGATTGTACCAAAACACTGTGCTGGGACCAGACGACAGCATACATTTTTAACAAAGCATGGCATAGCAAGGTTTTGATCTCTTTTGTCTAAATAAATAAGTTCCTAATAAGCATTGATAATTTTCTTAACAGCCCACATAGCCCAAAGGTTAGCTAGAACTTTCTCTATAAAACTCATATCTACTTTATATTACAAAGCAATGTATTGAACTGTCTACATATGAAGATGCTGGGAAAATTCTGTTTGATAATAAAATGAAGACAAATGGCACTGGATATATTACGAAGAGAGGATGTCTGTATAGAAGATAGACTAGAACTGGCAGCCCAAGAGCCAGATCTTGCCTAAAGACATTTTTCCTTTGGCACACATAAAACAGCACATGTTGTATTTTCTCCTAAAAATTTAAAATCATGGACAGCACTTAAAAACTAGAAAATATCTTATAATGTATGGATTTCCGGTGACTTAAAAAATTGGAATTTCTGACAACACTGGCCCACATGGCAACCATAGGCCAATTTTGTGTAAGGAGAAAGATTGGCCAATTTCCCACAAACCCAACCACAATAAATAATAAGCAAAATGTGGTCCATCTATACCATGTAATAATTCAACCATGAAAAGGAAAGGAGTA
>NW_007731067.1:6989-13629 GCF_000696425.1 Galeopterus variegatus | reverse complement strand
ATATGGGTTTTCTTTTTAGTGTGGCAAAGAAGACTTCTGGAACCAGATAGTGGTGATGGTTGTACAACATTGTGAATGTAGGCAAAAGCACTGAATTGTACATGTTGAAAAGGCTGAAATGGTAAGCTTTTTGCTATGTGTATTTTATCCTGATTTTTTAAAAAAGTGAATCACATACTCCCTGCCCTAATAGTGCTAGGATGCCGGGAAGCAGTGGTTGATAGGGCAGAGGTCCCCTTGTTCTGCGAGTGGGAGAGAGACTGGGTCTGGGTTGCTCCAGCATCTCTATCTGCCCTACTTTGGCAGTGGCAAAAATTGCAGCAAACATCTCACTATGTGTGGCTCTGTCCTCAGCTTTGCTTCCGACAGCATGCCCATCAGTACTCATAGGTGAGTGCCATCTGTAAAAAAAATCTACTTTACCCTCTCAGCTTTCTGAGGCCCTCACAGAGCAATGCTTATGGAAGATATCTTGAATCTATCCCTCTAGGTAGGGTACTGGAAAGTATCCCAAATTCTATGGCTTACTTCATAACTCATCCCATCCCTAACCAAGCTAGGGTCATGTAATCTTTGTAGAAGGGGTTATTCAGCAGTGTGAGTCAGAATCATTTACATTTTTCCTTCCTCCATAAAAGGAGGAGCTCCCAAATGATGAAAATACAATAAAGTATCACTTACTGAGCTATTACTATGTGCCTAACACTCTTCTAGGGACTTTACACATGTTTATTCATTTAATGTTCTAAACAACTCTGCAAAGCAGTGTTATAGATGAGACATTAAAGGCTGACCCCTTCAGTAACTTGCCCAATGCCCTTCGGCCACTCAGGACAGAAGCCAACGTACACACTCAGAAAGCCTGTCTCCAGCACCAGTACCCTAAATACTACACGCTTCAGCCTTTATAAAAAGTAAGTCTTTAAATACCCCACAGAAGAAAGCATGAAAGTCTTACCAGGTATCCTCCAAATTTCTCCTGGGGGGGTAAGAGAAGCTGCACTGGGATCTTGGGCACCTGACAGTGAGAGTGGTACTGAGGAGGGTGAGCCTGGAGGGTGGACACCTACTTGCAGGGCACTCACGCCCATGGCAATGTCCCCTGGGTCAGGGATTAGAGAGGAGTCACTGTGTGGGGGGCTTGTGCTGTGGCAGTGGTGTGTCCCTGGACCAAGAAGGCTTTGCATGTCCTCCAACCTCAATGTGTTTTGGCTGCCTCATGAGGTCCGGTCTGCACATCCTGATTAGGAGAAAATCATGTCTTCACAGGGCTCCTGCTATCATCGGCAGGGTGAATTTACAGGAACCTGCATTATGGCCATCAGAACCAGATTTGCGAACTAGATATTGTGGACACATTCTACTTTGCTACCTTCCTCCCTTTCCTAGCCCTCCCTCTGTATTACTTACGAAGTGACTCTTCAAAATGGAAACACAATTATGTCAAACTACTTTAAAGTGTCCTCCACTGGCTCCCCATCTCATGAAGTCCTCAGTCTAATCAGCTCTCAAGTCCTATTCATTTACCATCAAAAGTCTCTAGGCATTCTCCTGTCCTTTCCTTCAGTGACTGATGACTGGCTTCTTCAACACCCACATTTGCCTAAACCCACTGAATGGCATCCATTCCCTGCCAAGCACTGTACTAGACATGACAATGCCGTAGGACACAGTCCCTTCCCTGGGGACAATACAATCTAGCANCTTTTTTTTGTTTTTAATTTTTTTTTTTTTTTGGTGGCTAGCCAGTATGGAGATACAAATACTTGACCTTGAGCTCTAGCCAACTGAGCTAACCTGCCAGCCCATGATACGGCTGGTTTTAAAAGTTGCCTTCTAGAGCCTATACAAAGTGTGCCCTTGTGATATGTCCCACTTTCATTTTAAGCTACCATCATAATAAATTCCGATAGTAACATGATGCTACAAAAGATTCACCTCAAAGAGTATTCCAAAATAGTTCTAACCTTGAATAAATTAGAGAAAAATAAAAACAATAACAAACAAATTTTAAAAACCCCAAACATATTTGTATAATATTATTTTAGAGCCAGGCTCAGCAGAGTACTTAACATGGATTTTAATAAAATGAGTAAATAAACAATGTGGAAAAAGTTTGAAGAGAGAGAGTGAACATAATACATTTAAGGTTTTTAAGGGATGTTGGGTCTACGTGTTTTTGTAATGAAACATCTGTCAGGGTTTGAGAACCCACTAGGGTGCCCAGGATTCTCTTGTTTAATGTTGGAAGAGATTGTAGAGTCAAGAGCCCCCAGGCAAACTGTGCTGGGCTGGTTGCCCCCAGAGAAAGCAGGAATTTCGCTGAATGCCTGATGCCGTTTTGGTGCCAACTAACAGAACTTCTTGATACTAATGAGACCCCACCATTTCAGGGCAGTTACATCAATTGGCATTAATCAAAAACCAATTGGAAATTTCACCCATTCTTCAGGGTGTCAGCCAATGATTGCTGCATTTGAGGGCCTCCCTGCCAATTAGCACATGCATTGCTCTTAGAGTCCTGAGCCCTCATGGAAGTTTACTAATTCCTGTTCACCTTTGTGCACCTCAGCCACTTAGCTAACCTTTCAATGGTACATGAAACATCTGGTATTCCTATTTTCTGTATTAGCAATGGAAGAATGAAACCCAAAACGCTGTTTTCTTATGCTATGACTGCCTTAGAAATTTTCATGGTAGAGAAGTCCAGAGGCTGAGAGCTCTTTCAACCACTGAAACCAAGCTACCTGATCAACTCAGGCAAAAGGAAGCAGTTCTTAACCCCAGACTAAACCTCTCACTGCTGACTGCCCAGCCAGTCTCTGCTTTCTTTTCAACAATTATTGGAAACTAAATGGCACAATGGGCCAATTTCACAGTTCATTATCTCAAAACTAGTGGAACCTCAAACATTTAGTTCTAGGTGAGAATACAAACCTGGTATATGCATCTAAATTTGGCCAAGTTACTGACATTGAGAGTTGTTGAGCTTTGGTCAGAATTACCTAAAAGGAAATAAGAACTTGCCTTTGCTGTATAACATTACTTGTGGTAGTAATTAGGATAGCTTTATGCTTGCTTAGGAGTTTTCTGAAGGGGTGTTTGAAGGTAGGATTATAATTTTGCAAGGTCCCTGCCAGCTCCCTGATTTTATGAGTCCATGATCAGGCAGAATAACATTCACAAATAGCCTGCCTAGAAGATTTCTGATCATTGCAATTTGGCTAGAACAATGTAAAGAGCTCCTTTTCCTATTGGGTTTCTCCTCACAGTCTGGGCTTAAGCAAGCACAGGCCACAGCAGCTGTGCAAATGAAGGCTGACTGCAAGGTAGGAAGTCACTAGTCCTATCTGAACCTCAAAGAAAGGTGCTATTCAGTTCAAATTCTGGGAGGTGTGAGGCTTCCTGTTTCACTGCAGCTGGTTTGCCCATATCCAGCTTCCCATATCAGGGAAGCTAGAGCCTTCAGCCAAGTCTGAAACCCACTCAGCACCCATGAGATTTGAGTTTAGCTCTTTTAAAACAACATTTTGATGAGTTCTGTGTAAATGAATCAGAAACATATGGATTCAATTTCCCTTGAAGTGTACGTGGGTTTAAAAATTAAGGGGGAAAAATGTGTGGAGATTGGGCATGTATCAAAGGCAAAATGTTTAAAAAATAATGCAAGACACTTTGCAGAACAGAAAGCATGCCTTCCTTCCTTCTTGAAGTGGAGCAATTGCAGCAGGCCGAGAGGCAAGTCCTGTGACTCTAAAATTAACAAATATGCATGGGGCCGGGACTTCCAAGGTCTGCTGTTGTTCTGCTGCCAGCCTTCTGCAATGTCCTGGGACCGTGTGGACAACACCCAGCAAATGAAAAGCAGAGGGCTGGCCCCGTGGCTCACTCGGGAGAGTGTGGGGCTGGTAGCACTGAGGCCGCAGGTTCGGATCTTATATAGGGATGGCCACAGCGTGATGCAGACAACACCGATCCAGGGGTTACGATACCCTTAGTGGTCAAAAAAAAAAAAAAAAAGAAAAGCAGACATCATCCAGGAGGGAGGCTAAATCCTATCTGGGCTGAAAATTAAATTGCCAGGCGAATGGTACAGATTTTCAAACAAGGTACTTGCACTCTCTTTTTAAGTTAATTTAATTCTAAATAGAAGACAGTCTGCAGACTGAGATACAAACTGAAGCAGAGAAATATAAACTGTGAATTCTTTCTTCAAAACCCTGAAGGTGCTCAGGGTCAGAGGCCACAAACGTCAGTGAAGGAGACTGTTTTGGACTAAAAGCTTGGCAAGGGAGAGCCCTGGTTTTCAAATTCATTCATTCATGAAACATTTACTGAGTACCTACTATGTGGCAGGCACTTTTTTCGGAACCAGAAATATGAAAAGACATGAGAAATTGTAGCTGCCTTCAAGCAGCTTTCAGTTTCTAATAAAAGGGCACAGATGCATGAGCAAATTCCTGATCGAGTGGTCTGGTTACTAAGACAGAAGGATATACAATGTACAGTGAGTGTCACAAAAGATGGGGTGGTCAATTTCTACCTTGGAAGAGGAAGGATGAGGAATGGCTTATGAGAAAAGAAACTATTTTAATTGTCACTCTGTTGGTGAGGGAGACTCTGCCCCGAGGTTATGAGGATAGCTGAACACACAGCACCTCGCACTGGACAGTGAGACTGAAAGCGGTTTAGTAGTCACACGAGGCTTGGCCTCTGGAACACAGTGAACAACGAGGAACTGAGAGAGGTTTTGTAGTACCAAGAGCACAAGGTGACCCCTGGTTCCCATAGGAGGATGTCACTGGCTTGTTTGAATAATGCTGGGGCTGGCAGAGAACTAAAACCCACTCCTCAGGAATTGCACTTGGTCTCCTTGATAACCCCTCCTTGAGGGTTGTTTGGCTAGAGAACCTTATCCACAGGGGCAGAGTGGGCAGGGTTCTTGGAGTTAGGCTGTCTGACATCTCACCAGATGTCAGCATAGCACATAACGTTGGGCCTTTATTTGAGGCCTTACACCGCAGAGATACTTAAGGCAAGTATTATAAAATAAGTGAGCGGCCTGTCACTAAGTGGCCAGGCAAAGGTGTGGTGGCATTCCAATCAGAACAACAAAGGAGAGTGAAGGTCCGAAGGCATAAAGCAGCCTGGAAAACTTGTTAAATAATTGGACAAAAATTAAGAATTTCTTTCTACAGATTTGTAGAAAAGAAATGACAAACTGTCCTTAATGTTTAAAATATTAAAACATTAGAACTAATGAAAGAAGAGGAGACATGTTAATTTAGAGCAGCACTATCCAATAGAAATATAATGTGAGCTAGAAATGTGAGTTGCTTCTTAATTCTAAGCTTTCTGGTAGCCACACTGAAAAAAAAAAGTAAAAAGAAATAGGTGAAATTAATTTTAATGGTATACTATATATCCAGAATATTACCATTTCAACATGTAACAATATAAAAAATATTAACAAGATTTTTCATAATAAATCTTCAAAATCCAGTATGTATTTTTACGGTTGCAGCACATCTCAGTTCGAACTAGCTGTGCATTTCAAGTGCTCAGTACCCACAGGTAACTGATGGCTACCATATTGGACGGCACAGCTTTGGAGTAACTTGAACTGGCTTAAACTTGGAGCAAAATGTATATGGCATTTTCACCTGTAACTCAGCTGTTAAAATAGCAAGCTCTCACAATTGCGTGTAAATTTTCAGATGAGGGACGGAAAATGCCTGACATGTACATTGTTTCTGCCATCAAACTCCTTACTATAACAATAGCAGATACGTCTCCTAATCCCAGCACACTTTCCCACTGAGTCTGCAGGCAGCCACTCTCAAAGGATTGAAATTGGCATATAAAATGAGTCCAAATGTCGTGCCTGTCCTAGATATATAGGCACTGCTTTAAAACTATGATGGATAAGCAAATCTTAAGTCCCCAGTCTAGACCAAGATTTAAACACTAGATCTTAGGATGCTGGAAATACAATGTGAAAAGAAATTCTTGAGAGTAGGTTAAAAAAACTTCTTTAATCAATATTATTTATTAAATCTTCCAGATGACAATTGTAACTTGGGCACTTGGACCAATGACTGCACATTTTATACCCTAAGTTAAACTCCACCATCTAAAAGACCTTATTTGTTTTTGGACTTCTGCAGAGAATACCCTGATAGTTTCCACACATATATATACTTTTCCACGCGTATTTAAACTGAGTTCTCCAGAAAGTAAATGCAACTGTAATACATAAACTGTGTAGCAAATCCCTTAGAGACAACAATCCAATGATTCACACACACACACACACACACACACATTCCATTGCTCTGCTTACAAAATATATCTTTGGTAGACCTGTGCCTATTTCAACATAGTTTTGCCACATCTGTATTCTTTGGTCAAGATACCTGTTTTATTTTGACGATATACAAGTATTTTTAAATGTTTCTATGGAGGTTTCCCCACCCCAGTAAAAGTATTTTCTGTTCTGGATGAACCCAGATTTACTGTCATCTTAAAAATACTATTGCCTACCAATTCTCATTTCATGCCATGTATTTGCTATATGACATGTAAAATAATTTTATTTTGACACAAAATGATAAGGAAAAACCTAGGAAAAGAGATACAA
>NW_007731067.1:2184-6697 GCF_000696425.1 Galeopterus variegatus | reverse complement strand
ATGTAAAATAATTTTATTTTGACACAAAATGATAAGGAAAAACCTAGGAAAAGAGATACAAAGATATAGAGACATTGTTTTCACATTATTCTTAGTGTTTTAAACTGAAAAAAAAATAAGACTAGTTCTTAGATATGTGAACTATGATCTAATAGGGAAAATATGGTGCCCAAAATGTATAGGGATATAGAGACATTGTTTTCACATTATTCTTAGTGTTTTAAACTGAAAAAAAAATAAAACTAGTTCTTAGATATGTGAACTATGATCTAATAGGGAAAATATGGTGCCCAAAATGTATAGAATTCAAAGCAGAAAGTAGGAAGCAAATTCAAAACAAAGTAGGAAAGTAGTAGAAGCAAGCTGCAGTAGGGTCTAGCAAAGTTGGGATGTGCACTGATGAATAAAGACAGTTTACAGGATTGTTAAAATATTTGTGAGGCAATTTTAGAAAAATATCCTGGAGGTTCCTCAATAAAATACTCCATAGAACACTGCATGGGCCAAACCAACTCTATTGTCCATTAGTTCGCATTTAAACAGCTTTCTTTCTGACCATATAAAAAGTCCCTTTCTTAATTAATTATTTTCCCGTGAAATGTGTGTATTTCAGTCTGAAAAGTCTCCCAATCCATCATTTAAAATTTTATCTTTGACATACATTAGGCTAATAGAAAAAAAAATTAAAAAGTAATGAGGAGGGTCCCAACTGCTTTGAGAAGATTCCACATATGTGCTAATTAGTGATTCCATCTGAAAATATTCCCAGAAAGCTGGATGAGTAAAGCAGACTGGGATAAATAATGCAAAGACCCTGTGGCAGTGTCACAAACACCATAATCAAGGCTGCTTGTAAGTTCAGAGAGTCTCCAAGTGCAGTGTTGAGAATAAAAACATCAATGAAGTAAAACTGCTCTAACAACCTCAGGGTTATCTCACACACACATACACACACACACACACACCCGCACACCCGCACACAACCCACTTTCTTCTTTCAGCCTTTTGGTTCAGGCTAAGAAACTCTTTCAGGGATTATATCCCACCCACCCTCCACTTTGGGGTCTGTTTTTATGTAAAGTGAAATAGAATTTTTTACATCTAGTTTGTAGTGCTGTTGAAATGTGCAATCTTCGTTCAAACACTGGTCCCGTGACATAAGCACATGGAGATGATTACCTGCAACATAAGGCACTAGTCCACAGCCTCAAACACCAAACAAAATACTCTCCGATTACAGGGACCGCAACCTCTGGAAGTCCCTTTTGTGAAACGACAAGCCTGCTGGTTTAGTCTTCTGATACAATGCCCAATTGTGTTTTTTAAGTGCAATTGAGTTTCATCAACCAGACCAGAAATACTGCTGTTTGAAACGCATTCTGTAAAGTCAGTGGAAAAATAACACTGGTAGCTCTATAAATGAGGGGTAAATAGCACTATTATGGTAATTTCTGGTTTTAATGCTTT
The DNA here is from genome assembly GCF_000696425.1 of Galeopterus variegatus. Lineage (NCBI taxonomy): Eukaryota > Metazoa > Chordata > Mammalia > Dermoptera > Cynocephalidae > Galeopterus > Galeopterus variegatus. The sequence continues at coordinate 5,230 of NW_007731067.1, read as the reverse complement.
CAGCTAACACAAGAAGACTATGATTTGGAAGTTGCAGTGGCGATATTAGGAAAAACACCTAGATATTTCACTAGAAGTGCTGCAGAAATGACAGCATAAACTGTCAATTTCGCATACCCCCCAGAAAAACCCACAAGCATTTAATAGCCTTATGAGCATGTATGTGATGTGTATTTTATTAGAGGCATTTCTAAGTTTCCCTCATTCAAGCTGCTAAGATCATACAAGACTAAGCCAAAGCTGCTCCTCTTTCTAACCCTGACGCTCCCCACCTGCTGAAATGAGCATTCTGTTATACCAATTGCCTAGGGCAAAGGGGGAGCTTGAACAGTCCCCAACTGACCCCTTGGTGTCTATAAGCGTGGGACACCTCTGTACTTTGCAACACCAGAGTGGGCTCTCCACTCTCCTCATAACCCATTTACCGGACTGATTTTACTGCCTCTCAAACTTATTGGACACGAAAACAAAGTCTGCTCTATCGAAGTAAACAAAGGCTGGAAACAGTTTGAAGCCTGCTTGCTAATGAAGGCCCTTAGTCTCTTCTTCCTTGAAAATCAAGGCTTCCTACAAAAAGAATAAACTGCCCTCCATGACAGAGAGTCGAGTAACCAGGTATTTACATTTAGACAAGATAGAGTCTCATCTGGCAGCCTAGAAGAATGCACAGCTGTCAGGAATCAAATAAAGGCTTTCAAAAATCCTTCTCAAGAGCCAAGGATGCCATTTGAAGAGTAAAGTAGTGAGCAATTTTCACTAACATCACAGGAATTTTGAAAACTAATTCTGTTTGAAAGACACAACCTGCCCATACCCATCAAAAAGTCTATGGTTCAAGCCCTGAAAAAAAATATTACAAATTTTAACATACAGACTATACTAGATTTTTTACTCCTGCATATGTTTTTTTTTTCTTTAATAGAATAAAAAAATCTAGTGTACTGACTTTTCATCATAAAAGGAATTTTTAACATTTGGGGGGGAAAAGACAGTTTTTTTTTTTCCTTTAATGCATATATCCAGAGACATGTTTTTTTTTTTTTTTTCTCTTTTTAACAAGTAATAAGAATGTTAGAATTAATTGCTATCTTATTTCTAAGTCTTGTTCCAAAAGAAGTTTTACCCTGTTATACGCAAGAGTTCACTCATTTTTATTAACACACTAGGTGTCTGTGTGTCCCAGAATTTGTGTGTTCCCAGAAATGTCTGGAGAATTGTGGGGAGAGGGTTATGGAATCAAGAGCTTGTTTGAATGACATCAGGAACTGGAAATAGATGGGTGGCAATTCTGAATGCAGTAAGATTGCCTCAGCCTTCTTGGCCTGCTGTCTAGGTTCCGAGAAAAGGAATGTGCAAAAAAAAAAAAAAAAACAGAGTAAAATTAATGAATAAGTAGGTAGATAAATGCATCCACCCATCCACTATGCAGTGTTCAATCATTCATCAAGTGTTTATTGAGTTCCTGGCACTGAGAATACAAGTGTAAATAACATCAGCGAAGGACACAGAAATTCTTGCCCACTGGAGTTTACGATCTGGTGGGAGTGGGGAGTGGTGGGGACAGGATACATGAGAGCACTTCAAATAGTTCATGGAAAGATTTGCACTATATAAAAGATAGTATTATGTACATAAGGGATAGTTATTATCTTTTAATTCTATTTTTCCATGAACTTTTTGAAGTACCCTCATATATAAGAAAAATATATATTGTATATTCGAGGAGCCTTCAAAAAATGTGTATACAGTAGTTTTATAAGAGAATGTTCTTATTCTAGGGGATGCGTGCTGAAATATTTAGGGGTAAAGTGGAGTGTAAGGATATCTGCAAATTACCTGTTAGCAATCACTTCCCATTTCCCCCCAAATCCACCTACCCCAGCCCAGGGCACCCACTAATCTATTTGCTGTCTTTATGGATGTGCCTGTTCTAGACATTTCATATAAATGGAGTAATGCAGTATATGAAAAAAAAGTATACATATATATGCATATGGTGATAAGTGCTAAAGGAAAAAAATCAGGGAAGCGAATGTAAGACTAAGGGGGTGTGTTGACATTGTAGATAGGTTACCCACAGCAGCTCTCCCTGAGAAAGTGACACTTGAGTAAAACGCTGGAGGAGATGAGGGGTATCTGAGGGAAGAGCTTTCCAGGCAGAAGAAACAGCAAGTGCCAAGGCCCTGAGTCAGGATCATGTCTGGCATGTTCAAGGAGTAGTAGGGTAAGTAGGTGGAATGTACTAGAAGATGAGGTCAGAGTGAAAAGGTAAGGGCAGGCCAATCAGCACCCAGTAGGCCAATATGATCACCTCTACTTTTACTTGATGGGAAATCACTGGAGTATTTGAGAACAGGATTGATATGATCTCATTTATGGTTTAATAGGATCATTTTGCAGTTGTGCTAGAAATAACCACAGGAGGACTAGAAGAGAAGCAGAGAGGCTTATTAAGAGGTTCTTGCTTATACAGATATGAAATTACAGTAGCTCAGACAGCAGGCAGGGACTAGGTTTAAGTAAGAGAGGTGCCTAGGGCACAAGTTTAGTTTAAGGAGGCTCTCAGTGTCAGGGTTGGTCAATGTAGTGTCAGCAGGCTCTTCACCTGCGCGACTCTGAGAATGAAAACTTCGTGACCCCTTGCCTCACCCTAGTCTTGGACCTGTGGAACAGAGTGGGCACAGAGGGATACAGAGGATAAAACTGACAAGATTTGCTGGTGTTGTGGAACGTGAATGAAAAACAGAAGTCCAAGTTGACCCCCTGTGTTGACCAGATATGAAATTACAGTAGCTCAGACAGCAGGCAGGGACTAAGTTTAAGTGAGAGAGGTGCCTAGGGCACAAGTTTAGTTTAAGGAGGCTCTCAGTGTCAGGGACCTGCACGACTCTGAGAATGAAAACTTCGTGACCCCTTGCCTCACCCTAGTCTTGGACCTGTTGAACAGAGTGAGGACAGAGGGATACAGAAGATAAAACTGACAACATTTGCTGGTGTTGTGGAACGTGAATGAAAAACAGAAGTCCAAGTTGACCCCCTGTGTTGA
>NW_007731067.1:0-1540 GCF_000696425.1 Galeopterus variegatus | reverse complement strand
TGACTGTGCCAGAAATGTTCATAAGAAAAATATCCAACCTGGACTTGAGAGCCCCGTTAATTGTGAGCACTTAATAAATATTTGTCAAGTGTGTGAACACTACACTTATTTATTTATTTATTTACTTGCTTGCTTACTTATTAACTCTACTCTGTTTCATTGCAGATTTTTTCCCCCAGGACCTAGGCAGGAGGCCAAGAAAACTGAGGCAGAGAACAGTCCAGAAGAAGAGGCATTTTAAGTTGAGACTTTAAGGAAGAGCAAGCATTAGCTAGAACCAGGTGGATTTGGGGAAGATGGGACAGAAAGAATTTTTAGAGGCAAAAACAATACGTGAGAAGGCTCAGCAGGATTATTGGTGCTGGTGTTATTGGAACTGCTGGCAAATGGTGCATGCTCAAAATCAGACATCATTATCTTTCATGGAAGAGTATCATCACATCAGTCCTTGGGTACTGGCAGCTTTTGTAAGGACAGCACCACAGTAGTGCTCTGGTGAGTGTCCCTGGCATAACTGTGGCCTGGGTATCAGCAGTGATGGATGACACAGCTACAATGGGTCAAAGCAGAGGAGGAAGGTAATGGTAGATGCTCCATGGTAAGCAATAGAGACATCCACCACCCCCAATGTCTTAGAATTCCTGGGGAGGAATTTAGGGATCTGAACCTGGAGTTTTCGAAGAGCAGCTTAAAGCAAAGACGGAGAAACAGAAAACAGAAGTGTGGAAACATGAGCTACAGATGAAAAGTAAGTTAATGGTGCTTGTATATTTTTCCAAAGAGTTTTCTTTTAAATCCATTGCTTCATTTTGTCCACACAAGTACACTAGAAGTTAGAGCCGGCAAGTGAAGAAAGTGGGTCACAGAGAGAGTTAATGAATTTATAACAGATAGAATGAATGGCAGATAGGGGGAATTTGAACACAGAACCCTTGGTAACTAGTTCATGTCCTTTCAGACCAAGCCTTGTAAATAAAGGCAGGTGGGAGAAGAGCAGGGAAAAACAATGGAGAAAAAAACAGTACAGTTTGCATCTCCCAGACCAGTGACATAAAAGAACCCTAGATTGCCATATACTTTGATGATAAGCTTATTTTCATGCAGCCCAAAATAAATTTTAGCATATTTTTCAAGNATTTGCTGGTGTTGTGGAACGTGAATGAAAAACAGAAGTCCAAGTTGACCCCCTGTGTTGACCTGAGAAACTGGTAAGAAGAGATGGCCATTTTCTGATAGGAGTAATCTGTAGGAGGAGAAGCTTGGGAGGAGGAATACCAGGAGCTCAATTTTGGACATGTAATTTTTGAGAAATTTATTAATCATCTCATGAAGATACATGAGCCTGGAGTTCAGGAGCTGGGGACTTACAAGGGTAGGCAAGAATGACAGTGACATGTCCTTCACGGAGCTCACAGTCCAGTGCATGTGAACCAATAGGGAAATACACTGCAGCAAGACACATGCTATGAAAAGATAATCTGACTGTGCCAGAAATGTTCATAAGAAAAATATCCAACCTGGACTTGAGAGCCCCGTTAAT
>NW_007731066.1:171182-171475 GCF_000696425.1 Galeopterus variegatus | reverse complement strand
TATGGATTAGTAATTGAATGGGTTTCTACAACATGAAAGTCAAGTCAGAGTTCAGAGATGTATGTATTTCCCGAGATCTCTGTTAAATTTTCTGTAATATGAATGCTGGAGACATTGCATTTCCTATTTTATAGCCAGAAGAGAAATGAGTTCGATGTTTTTCTCAAACAATTATTGAGTACCTAGGTACAAATTCCTGTACTAGAGAGTCATCGTTAGAAATGTTAAGAGAGTAAGATGCTATCCTTGTACTCAGAGGAGCTGGCTTATGAATAGGAGAGACTTACTTGAAC
>NW_007731066.1:150626-169552 GCF_000696425.1 Galeopterus variegatus | reverse complement strand
CAGAGATTCATTGACTTAGGAATATAATATCCTTAATATTTAATAGACAGCGAGAAAGAGCACTTCTGACTTGAGCTTATTCTCATGTTACCACATATTAAAGAGAATGTACATTTTGTTTTATGATTTACTGGTGTAGCTGTGATTTAGAAAATACTGGATACAGAGTGTGGTGCAGAACCAGTTACGTCATCTGTCTTTTCATTTTCAAATCAGAGTACAAGAGGCAATTGCAGAAGTGGCTGCTGAGTTAAACCCTGATGGTTCTGTCCAGCAACAATCAAAAGCCATCAACAAGGTGAAAAAGAAAGCCAAAAGGATCCTTCAAGAAATGGTTGCCACTGTCTCACCGGCAATAATCAGGTATTAAAAGGCGAGGCAAAAAGCTTTCAAGAGCCATCTGGTTTTGAGCAAATAGGTTTGAATCATTAGGGTTTCCTAGCCCAATGCTTTTTATCTAAAAGATGTTTTAACATATTCTGATATTAAATTCAACTCTTCTTTATATTCTTATTCACATTTCATGTGTAGTAGCATTGTGGTAGGCTTTAAGATGCCTTAATCTCTGCTAGTTCATAGCGGCTATTGTATTACTGCTGACGTGCTCTCCTAAACCAGTTATGCATCAAGTTTCACATATCCACGTCTTCAAGGGAGTGGTTTATGTGCATCAGAGGGATCTTTCTGCTCACTAAATATTTGCTTGGTCATTTGCCTCTGAAGTATAAAGTGTTATTTGAGTGAAATGTGATTTTAGTCCATCACAAATAGATACTTCTGTAAATAGTGTGTATATATATATATATATATATATATAAAGTTAGCTCTCTAATTCCACAATTCAGATACACATGCATGGGTGCACAAAGACACACACACACACACACACACACACACGTACACACACATGTGCGTGCACAAAATCATTTACAAATACTCTTAGATTATAGGTTCAGAAATTTAAGTAGACAAAAGTCAATTATATATGTATCTATATGTATACTTAAGTATATGTGTTTACTTAAAAATTTTTTTCTATTTTTCAGATTGACTGGATGGGTGCTGCTAAAATTATTCAACAGTTTCTTTTGGAACATTCAAATTCACAAGGGTCAACTTGAAATGGTTAAAGCTGCAACTGAGGCAAGAATTTCTGTGAATCTATCATTCTGTCTTCCCCACATTTGTAGGGTGATTTTAGAGTTCTTTTGGACGTGTTTTCTTGTCTACTGTTGTGTATCTCAACCCACTTGGAAGGTTTCTCCCATTTGTGATAACTGCAGCAGCTGTGTATTTGGGGAGGAGAAGAGGGGTAAAGGAGGACCTACCAGCAATATGCAGGATTCCTTTTGTGAATTACCTTGCAGCAACTTTGAAAAATCAAGCAGAACAATCCCTATTTTATAGATGAGAGAATAGAGGCACAGATAGATTAAGAAATTGCCCCAAGTCGCAGATAGTAAGTGACTTGCCCAGCATTTCAAACCCCAAACCAAGCCTGACTCCAAACCTTACTCTTTTTACATAATAAGGGCTGCCTCTCAGAAGAGGCATAGGGTCAAAGCTTGAACTCTTGATTACTCTTCTGCTTCCATCTCACTTCTGTTGTTATAGTTGTTCTTGTTTTTAGCTAGATAAGTATTAAATTGAAAGAAGTTCATATTGTTGGAAAATGTTTTTAAAGAGTGAGTCACTGATTAGCCAGGGTTCGAGTGACTCTAAGCAACTATGCAGTTGCAAAGTGTGATTGAACTTCACATTTGAATTTTAAATTTGGCATCTTTCCCTTTTCTAGATGAACTTGCCGCTTATATTTCTACCAGTTCATAGATCCCACATTGACTATCTGCTGCTCACTTTCATTCTCTTCTGCCATAACATCAAAGCGCCATACATTGCTTCAGGCAATAATCTCAATATCCCTATCTTCAGGTGGGTTCAGCTTATTTTGAAATTATAGTATGAGAAAAACTGTGCTTTGAATTTTTTTTATCATACCTTTGATACATGTTATTGTAAAGATAACTATTAGCCTTTTTTTGATTATAAAAGTAACATGTGTTTACTGAGTAAAATTTGGGGCACAAAAAAGCATTAAAACTATCACCATTGTTTATGTATTTCATATGGGATACTTAGTGAGCTGCGAACACCTAAACTTTATGGGCAATATTTATCAAATGGGTTAAAGGCAGTCAGAAAGGCAAAATGGCAAATTACTGTATGAGGCTTGGCACTATGGAGGCACAGTAAGCAGAGGGTGGGGGTGGCGGTGGCGGCGGTATAAAGGTAAATAAAAATAACCAGGCCTGTTACTTTGACCTCACAATTTAGTAGAGTTAGAAACATGCAAAAAGTACAATATAACGTGAAAGATGTGCTTTAGAAGTTTTCAGGAGAATACTATGTATTCCATTCAGAGGAAGTAGTGTGTATAAAGGTGGAGAGATTCAAGAGCATGGTATGGTTGAGAAGTGATGAACAGCTAAGTAAGCTTAGAATATAGGATGCATTAGGAAGGATCAGAGGCTGGAGGTGGTAGCTGCATAGGTAGTGAAAGCTAGATCAGAGCGATTTTAAGCCAAGAGTTTACAGTCTATTCTGTGCTTGAGAAATGACATGTTCAGGTTTGCATTTTGAAAGGTCATTCTGCATAAGAAGGAATTAGGTCCATTCTGATTCTATCACAATAGTACAGGCAAAAGATAATGAAGGCTTATCTTAAAAGTGTAGTATCGCTCTTGGAGAAGATGGCATAGATTTGAAAAGTATTGTATAAGTTGAATTTACAAGACTGAGTGCTAATCCAGATGTGGTGCTCAACAGAAGCAGAGAGGAGGGAGGAAGACTCCCAGATGTTTACCACCTAGGAAACTGATCACCAACAAGGAATTGGTGAGGAATAGGTTGAATTGGTATGGGAAATTGCTCTGAGTAGGGAGTGAATAAGAGGAGGATGATTTGGAAAGAGGCTGGAAGGGAAGTGGGCTGGCAGGTTATGCAGGGAGGGCCTCACAAAATGGCATCACTGTCTTAGTGTGCTGTGAAGTCTAGTCCGAGACCTCACAGTCCAACGGGCCCCTTCCTAACCCCTAGGCTCAGAGTTCTGTAGCTAACCAGACTTATTTATTTCTGCAGTTGATGATGCTCTTCCAGCTGTGCTTTTGACAAGAGTGAACAAGATACATAGTCCTTGCCTTCAAGTGTTTTATAATCTAATGGGAAACGTAGACAAATAAATAGTTAGCTGTAATCTAGTGTGATATGACCCTGCAGGGTAGACATACTTTTCCAGGGGTTAGAATATCTATGTTTACTACCCGGGGCACCTCTTCCTAGTATCAAGTCAAGCTGAAGTAGAAAGTCGTTAGAAAGTTGCTGGTAGACACAGACTTAAGTGAAGAGAACTATTCCATCAGGGCTGTAGGGAAGCCTTGCCTGTCTTGTAATCAGAATAACTAATATACTCATTCCCTCCACGTGTGGTTCTCAGCTAGGATCTCTTGGTAGCACTTCATAAGTACTGATAATTTTACATAATCCAATTTTCCTTTTCATGAACTTTATGCCAATTATTGCTTAGCTCAGTCTTCCTTCAGACACAGCAGACTGTGGATAATCCAGCCTATTCATTTACAGCTTTCTTTTGTTACGTGCCAATCTACACATTCACAAACCACTTCTCAGGGTGTGTTATTTTTGTGGATGGCTCATCTCATTTATTATGAATTTATTCTGCAGAGTTTTACTCTCAAAGAGTGATATTAAGCTTTGGCAACATCTTACTGTAGCCTCCATATACTGATTGTAGAGGATACAAAAAGTACATATTAATATTGGTCTGTTTGAAAAGAATGGGAGGTGGCTGTGAGTTTGGAAAAGCTGACTTAGAAAATTTCAACTTCACTCAAAAATTCATCAGTGTTGTAGAAAGAGACATGAGGTTGTGAAAGACATGAGGTTACTTTCAGTCTGTGAAAATAATTTTTTTTTTCTATGTATGCATTCAAATGAAGCAAATTTTTGTTTTGTGTTTTGGAAAGATGGTTATGTTGGTTTCGGTTTGATAAAATTATCGTTCTCTCATAAGGGACTCTCTCTAAGTAATAATGATTTGAGAAAATGTCCTCTGAGGAGCTTTTGTAACATCACATTCATTTGGTAATAAATGTGCCATGAGCAAATTTCAGGATGTCTAAGGGTCAGTGTTTTGAGACCCTGAACAGGGCTTTTAAATTTAGAAGTGTTCCATAATCTTCTTAAAATCTGTACTATCACCATTGTGGGGTGATATATCATGCAGACTCCTTCCGGCTTGGAACAGATATAATAGTGCTTCATTACACACAGTGGTGTTCCAAACGCTGATGAATTATGTAAATGACGGAAACATGTCAGTAAAATGGAAAATGGAAAAATGTCTGCATTTTGACTGACGGCTTGGAACAGATATAATAGTGCTTCATTACACACAGTGGTGTTCCAAACGCTGATGAATAATGTAAATGACGGAAACATGTCAGTAAAATGGAAAATGGAAAAATGTCTGCATTTTGACTGATAGCAGCTCAAAAGCACATGTAGCTTTTATCCAAATGGCAAATGCTTTGAATTTAGTATTCTTTTAAAATTTTTCTCTGTAAATGATTATGTGTTTTTGAATTTATAGTACCTTGATCCATAAACTTGGGGGCTTTTTTATACGACGGAGGCTAGATGAAACACCAGATGGACGGAAAGATATTCTCTATAGAGCTTTGCTCACTGGGGTATGTATGATCTCTAATTATCTTTAAAGCCATTATGTTAGTTATTACAGTGGAAGGAAAAAGAGACTTAGATTGAGTTGAGGTTTTTGAAAAACTGCTACCTGAGTAGTTTTAGTGATTTTTGCTTGAGTGTGAGGTTGATTTTTTGTTATCACTAAAATGTAGCATTGGAGGAGCTGCTTTGCTGTTACTGGTGTGAATAAAATATTTTTTCAGTAGTGAAGTTATAATTTTTTTTTTTAGTTTTAATTTTTCTGAGCTCATTCTAAGTCGGGTGGCCTTGAATTCATGTCTTCCTTTCTCCTTATATCCCAGCATATAGTTGAACTACTTCAACAGCAGCAATTCTTGGAGATTTTCCTGGAAGGCACACGATCTAGGAGTGGAAAAACCTCCTGTGCTCGGGCTGGACTTTTGTCGGTTGTGGTCGATACTCTGTCTACCAATACCATCCCGGACATCTTGATAATACCTGTTGGAATCTCCTATGATCGTATTATTGAAGGTCACTACAATGGCGAGCAACTGGTAAAGGAGCTGCTACATAAAAGTCTCGCTTTTCAAGTCCTGCTTTTAGATTTAGCTTTTAGAATTTATAGTTGCTTATAGAATTAACTAAGAATATTTCTTTCGGTATTCCCTAATTTTAAAGCACTGTATGAAACATGGATGGGTGGGCATGGTGAGTAGTTTTCATCTCCTGTGTCAACTTGATTGGCATTGCTCGTATGATGTTCTCCTGCACTAGGAGGATGTGACATGATTAGATTTGTAAGTGCTGACCTTGGTCTTGGAATTGGGAAATGGGAGAATACTTGCTACTGAGTTGCCATCTCTATTGTGGGAGGTTATCTGTAGTTCGTTATTCCCAGGGCTTATTGTTTATGTGCAAATTTTAAGTTAAACCTGAAGAACTGGTGGAGTCATGTCAGCAAAATTACTGCAAATTAATTTGAGAAGTGGCAGTAATTTTTCCAAAAACTTTTTATTGAAATATAATAGTTAGAAAAGAGTGTACAAATCATAAGCATGTAGCTTGAGTGATCACAAAGTGAATACACATATGTAATCAGCAGCCAGATCAAGGAATAATATTATCAGGATCCGAGAAACCCCCCTTGTGTCCCTCCTATCACTGTCCCCTCAAGGATAGCCACTTTTCTTGACATTTTACAGAACAGATTAGTTTTGCCTATTTTTGAACTTTATATAAATGGGATAATATAGTGTGTGGTCTTTTGCATCTGGTTTCCTTTGTTCAAACAGGTGTTTGTGAGATTCATTCAAGTTGTTGCATGTAGTTATAGTTAGTTCATTCTCATAACTGCATAGTATTCCAATGTATGAATATACCACAGTCTGTCTGTTCTACTGTTGAAAAGTTTGGCTGTGATGATTCCTGTAGATTTCTCTTGATGACCGTATGTGTTCACTTTATTGGATATGTGCCTAGGAGTGGAACTGATGGGTCATAAGGTATATGTTCAGCTTTAGAAGATACTGCCAAATGTTTTACCAAAATGGTTTTACTGCCTTACCACTCAGCAGTATGAGAGTTCCAACAGAATTTAGTTTTGTTCTTATTTAATGTGAAAGTCTCAGGCAAGGTACTTGTTTCAGGCTTGCTTCCTGATATTTGACAATCTGAGGCTTTAAATATTAAATGATTGATCAGGATTATTGTCTGTATGGCATTCTTCTTGTGTTTTCTGAGTCTGTCCTCAGTGTGTGTCTCACAAGGTCATATCTGAGTCTTTGTGTCCATTCTATGGCCTATCATTGTGCCTTATGTAAAATAAATGCTCAGTAAATGTTTACTAACTGAATAATCAGCTCCAAGGCCACAGTGGAGATGGATTTGGCATTCAGTTGTTTAACCTTAGGTATTTAGACTCTGGTGATCATCAGATCTCAGATAAGTGGCCTCTTTGATGTCTTATTTTTATCTGAGAACTGAAGAACAGTTTTTCAGGCTATTAATGTCATTTTGTCTTTCACTAGTTTGTAGTTGTGTTCCTGTGAATTACGTGAACATTGTACTAAATGAACTAACTAATGTTAAATGTTTTGTTTTTCATTGACTGAATTACCTCTCCCAATGACATGATTACATCTTTTAGCATCTTTGAATACTAAACATTTTCTGACAGGTCTCAGTTAATGAATACTTATTTTCCTTCTTCCTTTACGGTTGTCTTTTTCAAGATGAACCTCTAGTTTCCATTAGAAAAAATTATTCTTTGGATAACAGAATGTTTATGTATGTGTTAGCTTTATTTCTTACCATGTTATTTTTTCATATTGGAATTTAGGGCAAACCTAAGAAGAATGAGAGCCTTTGGAGTGTAACAAGAGGTGTTATTAGAATGTTACGAAAAAATTACGGGTGTGTCAGAGTGGATTTTGCACAACCATTTTCCTTAAAGGTGAGTGTTGAAATGAAGGTCTGTTAAAGAGAAGATCTGGGCTTATAGTCCTGGTGGTAACACCATCTCTTTGCCTGACTTGGGGCCTTAGTTTCTCTCCTGTAAAATGAAGACTATGATGAGACTGGTATTTCCTAAATTTTTCCACCAAAGTGTCTCTATCCAAAAGTAAATCTTTGCCTATTGGCAAAGGAGAGTGAGTGTCTATCTTTGGAAAGTATCAGGCTCAACATTTATTGCTATTTTAAAAAAATTTATGAGAATCTTGCATGTTGCTTTATAACATATATTGGTATTTATAACATATGTTGGTATATGTTTATACATAAACATATAACATATGTTTCAAAATTGCCTTTAGGAGAAATTTTTCAAAACACCTTCCCTGAAACCTGAGTAAAATTGACAGTTAGGGTGATGCTGTGTCCTGTTGAGTGAAATCCACGTATCCCAAAGAATAGTGCATCCTCATTGAGACGTCTGAGACTGGCAGGTCCCTGAGTCCTTGCTATCTTAAATTCCCAAGATTTTCAAATAGGTGAAGGAGAAAGGATGGGTTAGGAAGTAGGGAACCCAGGAATAAGGAGGAGAGGGCCTGCCTCTCCTTTGTTCTACTTCTTGGCTTAACTTTAATAGATGCTAACTGCTGTGCTAGATGCTTTCTGCCCTTAAATGCTTTTAGCTTTTAGGAACCTTGTCATTTCTTTCCACTTTTTCTTTATATTTTCTTCTTTAAACTTTTGCTTAGTTTCTCTATCTTGTTATGATTTGCTTTTAGATTGAGATTCTTTTGAATATCATGTGACCCTCGGGTTTCCAGGTTTCCTTTAAAAAGTATGGGTATGTTGATTCACTGTTAATGATACTGGAAATGTCAAATAATTTCATGAAGATGTGAGAAAAGTTAAAATTTTTCCTTTAACTTTTAAATGATTTTGTTTAAGCATCATTCTGTTCTTTTTATCTTCAGTTCTTAAACATCATGCTTAACAATATTGTATGAGTCATCTTGGAATTCTGAAGATAGTTTAGGAAATAGGAAGTATTTCCCATGCCCTGTAGCATGGCCCATGGACCATTTTATAAACAACTCCCTTTTAACCTTTGTAAGATCAAATTATATTTTATATGTTCATGTGGAAGTGAGATAGCGTAAATGATCATGTTGTGAGGTTTTTTTTTTTTTTTTTAATTTTTTAGGAATATTTAGAAAGCCAACGTCAGAAACCTGTGTCTGCTCCACTTTCTCTGGAGCAAGCATTATTACCAGCTATAATTCCTTCAAGGTAAGATTTGTGGAAATTTTTTATACCAACTAAACTATCAAATATCACTTATTTCTTGCATTGCATAGAAAAGAGGCTCACTTAATATTAAGAATGTGCATCTTCTTGCTCACTTTCTTACTCAAGTAACTTTTCTCTTGGTCCTATTTTGATTTGTGAATCATGTAGTTCTCATTTGATTTATGCTTTTAAATGTTTGACCTGAATTCTTTTTGGTAGTAGCTTAGGTTATGCATTTTGTACATAAAAGAGTTTTGCTATTTGAATTTTCCAGAATTGAAATCGTATTATAACATAGAGAAATTGAATATGAAGCCCCTTCTTTAATATGTGGAAATTCTGAATTTTTGAAAATGTTTTAAAATGAGGCATTTTGCTTTATACATTCTTTTTGCCAGTGCATTTTGGAAGTGATGGATCAACAGACTAGTTAGGTATTTAAACATATTTTATCTAGGAGAGTGTATTAAACATAAGAAAGTATATGATGGAGGAAAACAACCCATGGAAATAATCTGTTTGTGGTTTAAACTTAAAATATGTAGGAACTTAAAGTATCTAAAACATTTATAGATTAGTCCCATATAGTTTGCCTTGTAAAAGAGTGGGGTTAGAAGGTTGACTTTTTAAAAAACACTTTTCAGACCCAGTGATGCTGCTAATGAAGGTACCGACACATCCATTAATGAGTCCAGAAATGCAGCAGATGATGAATCCTTCCGAAGAAGGGTGATTGCAAATCTGGCTGAACATATTCTATTTAGTAAGTAGAATACCAAACTCTTTAATTCTACAATTCAGGTTTGGCCTTGTGCAGTGCAAACCGCACAGATTTTGGAATCTGCTGAGGTTAGTTTCTATTTCTGGATTTATTACATAATTCACAGGTGGTGACAGGTAAGTTATTAGAAAGAAGGCGAGTGGTGGTGACAGGTGGTGACAGGTAAGTTATTAGAAAGAAGGCGAGTTATTAGAAAAAAGGTAAGTTATTTGAGATAATAGGAAAACATCTCCCACGGTATTTGATGAAAATTGTAGGTGCTCATGTGGTAGTTATTGTGCTTTTAAAAAAGTAGTATTGTCAAAATGATTTGTTGCCTCTTTTGCTCATGAGTGTGTGTTTTTTGGAACTAATTTGTGGTGCAACATCTAGGTTTACAGTTGAATGTGCCTTTCTCCTCTGACCCATGAGTATTTTTATTCAGCAAATATTGAGAGGCTACTATGTGTAAAACTGTTTTGCTGTGAGGAATACAAATACAATAATTAATGGTTCTGCACTCAAAGAGCTTATGCTCTTCTCAGTGGGATGGTTGCACACAGGTAATTCAAGTGGGTGTGAATCCAGAGCAGAGTATGAATTGAGTGCAGAACCAGCCTTCCTTAAGTTCCAAGTTGCAGTGTTGTGTAGCACCGTGGTCCCTTGGTGTTCAGCTGGGTGGGTTTTCCTTGCCATTCCTTGGTCAGACTTTCAGCACTTCCTGGGGACGCTATTGTGAAAGCTTCCTTCCACCCTGGCTACTCCTATTTCTACTTGATACTGGGCCAGAGGATTCTTTCTTAAGTACATCTGATTGTGTCTCTCCCCTGTTAAAATCTGGATGCAAAAAATAATACATCCTTATTACTGAAAAGTTGGAAAATAAAGATGAAATAGATAACAAAAACCCACTACCCAAGTAGCCAGTGACATTGCTGTCTAATCTCTAAAAATATTTTTTACAATTTTGTATTGTGCTTTTTCTATTTATAGCACTAACATTAATTCATGTTTTTTTTTTTTTTTTTCCTTTTTGTCTTTTTTCGTGACCGGCAACGGATCGCAACCCTCAGTGTTGCGCCCGTACCGGACCGGGACCGGCAATGGAATCGCAACCCTCGGTGTTGCACCCGCACCTCGCTCAGCCAGTGAGCGGCCAGTCTGTATGTGGGATCTGAACCCTCGGCGGGAGCGCCACCGCGCTCCCAAGTGGCGCACTGTAGCAGTGCGCCACTGGGTCGGCCCTAATTCATGTTTTTAAAGGCCCTTTATAAATATTCTTTTTAATGGCTATAAATGTATTTGGTACTTTTTTTTTTGAACACTGGAGACAACTTCAGTTGTGAGTGAAGTATTTATGAATTCATTGTCATCTCTCAAAAACTCACAAATAATGTCTTTATTTCAGATTATTCCATGGATATTCTTATAGTTGATTTGTATGATCATAATTTTCTGCACATTCCAAGTGCTGGGTTATGCACTATAGATATTCTCAAACATCCCTTTCCTCCCCACCGCTGGGCCAGGTTGAAAAGAGGAAATGTAAATATATTGAGCACCCACTACTGTGGGTCCTGGGCCAGGCCAATCATTTCCTTTTCGTGAAGCCCAGCGAGCTAGGCAGTATTCTTATTTTACCAATGAGGAAACTGAAGCTCAGGAATTTAAGCAGTTTGCCCCAAGTCATGAAATTAGTGTAGAAGTTAGGATTTGAGCCCAGACTTTTCTGACTTCAAATTCACTTTTTTCCCCCCTACTACACCTTCGTAAACATGGTGAATACTGCAAGCAGAGTGAAGTAGAGTTGAAGTTAAAGTAAACTGTAGCCAGGAACAAGTCAAGAAACATTACAGTGGGATATCCTGTAAATTCTTATAGGCTCAGACTTTGGGCCTTGGTATTTCAATAAAGGTGTCTCTGAGTTACTCGATAACTAAATTCCATTAGCCTGGATTGAAGGTGGACCTACCTTAAACTGTTTTATGGTAAGTAGGGATCTCTAATGAGGTTCCATTGTACCAGAACACTGTGTAATGTTATAACTTTTTTTTTGGTAAATTATAGTTATGGGAAATGTGGTAGAGGACTTTTACAGTTTTAAATATTTCTGTTTAAAATTTAGGTACTTTTAAAAAGTTTCAGCTGTATTAAAAAAAAGTGCAACTAAAGCTTTGTGTTTCCTTCCAGCTGCTAGCAAATCCTGTGCCATTATGTCAACACACATTGTGGCTTGTCTGCTCCTCTACAGACACAGGCAGGTATGTTTGCCATGTCACCTGCAGTTATATAGAAAGCATGGAAATGCTTTTCAGCTGTTCAAATACTTCTTCAGGGATAGATTTGGCCCATCCCTGGCTACTACTGTGAGATAAACAGTAAAATAAGCTAAGGACCATGCCCAAAGGAGCTTATAAACCTGGTGGAGGAAGTAATCTACGTTAAAAAAAAAAAAAAAAGACTGCTTAATATATGTAGAAATGAGACATTCTTTGATTAATATGGTTAATGTAAATAAGGTATATTTCATTGACATGTTGGATGTGTTTTGATAGTGATTCGTGTTTTAGAACTCACCCTCTGACCTCCCACAATACACTCATCTAAGCTTTATGGTGGGAGAGACTGTGTCTGTCTTATTCACAGTCATGGTCTCAACACCAAATATAGGGCCAAGTATAGGCACCAAATATTTGTCACATAAGTCTTTAAAATGAGGGAAATTCTTACAAAAAAATAAGCACTTCTTACTTTCAGATGTCTTTTCCTTCCCTTTGCGATCTCATTCGCTCACATCAAGTGTCGTGGCAAGAGTGTGCTCTGACATGTAGGATACCTTGACATTCCTGAGGGACCAGCTTTTTTTTTTTTTTTTTGTCTTTTTCCGTGTCTGGCAACGGATCGCAACCCTCAGTGTTGCCCCCGTACCGGACCGGGGACCGGCAACGGGATTGCAACCCTCGGTGTTGCTCCCGCGCCTCGCTCAGCCAGTGAGTGGGAACCGGTCTGTATGTGGGATCCGAACCCTCGGGCGGGAGCGCCGCCGCGCTTCCCAAGCGGCGCACTATCCAGTGCGCCACCGGGCCGGCCCGGGACCAGCTTTTTAAGTGGTTTTCTGAGTTGTTTTGCACTGGTGTTCTGGCCCTTTTTCTATATGTGCCAATGGCAAGCTGCAGGAAAGCCAAGGGAGGAAGAAAATCCTTGGAATGTTAGGCTCTTGCTGCTGTCATGAGACCATTTCTGTCTCTTTCTCTAGGGAATTGATCTCTCCACGTTGGTGGAAGACTTCTTTGTGATGAAAGAGGAAGTCCTGGCACGTGATTTTGACCTGGGGTTCTCGGGAAATTCAGAAGATGTAGTTATGCATGCCATACAGCTGCTGGGAAATTGCATTACAATAACCCACACTAGCAGAAATGATGAGTTTTTTATTACCCCCAGCACAACTGTCCCAGCAGTCTTTGAACTCAACTTCTACAGCAATGGGGTACTCCATGTCTTTATCATGGAGGCCATCATAGGTATGTCAGGCCATGAAATATTTTCATGGAAATTATAAGGGCCTAAAATGCATAGTGGTGTCTACTTTAACGTGGGTAGTAGCACCTTGTTTGAGG
This sequence comes from Galeopterus variegatus, assembly GCF_000696425.1. Classification (NCBI taxonomy): domain Eukaryota; kingdom Metazoa; phylum Chordata; class Mammalia; order Dermoptera; family Cynocephalidae; genus Galeopterus; species Galeopterus variegatus. Next base: position 156,694 of record NW_007731066.1, on the reverse strand, counting down.
GAATGCATTGCTACATTTTTAGTCTTCTAATGAAAATGTGATCTGCTATATTACTGTTTATAACTACCGAGTTATAAATATAGTAGTTATTGAGTTACTGTATACATAGTATGGCAGAGGAGAGCTAAGGTGTCTTGCTATCCAGGAGCCGAAACCTAAATGAGACGAGACATATCCAGGGCAGTGAAGTGAGTGGAGCGGCTCATTTGTGATTAAGAGAAAACAGAGCAGAAGGAGAACAGAAGGGACTGAGCCTTTGGGAAGGCCTTTGATGGAGTTGGGATCATGTGGAATCATAAAAAGCACATCTTAGGGGATTTACTTAAATTTCTCCAGCAAATACAGGGCATTATTTTTGATACAGTAACAGTCCGTTAAGGTAATCCAAGTTAAATGAGCCAGGGGAAGTTTTCCTTGGAGACCTAGAGCTGGCGACTTCATTGTTGCTTTTATCTCCTTAGCCTGCAGCCTTTATGCAGTTCTGAACAAGAGGGGCTCGGGAGGGACTGCCGGTGCCCCCGCCAACTTGATCAGCCAGGAGCAGCTGGTACGGAAGGCCGCCAGCCTGTGCTATCTGCTCTCCAATGAAGGCACCATCTCACTCGTGAGTGAAGACTCCTCAGCGTTGCTTGTTCTCTTTCTTGAGCATTTGCATGAAAACACAAACCACCTTTGTTTTCCTCTTAGAGAATTTTTGGCCCGTTACTGAAGCTTCATATTCCACTCCTGAGTTTCAGTGACCACTGAACCAATAAGTTGTTTGCTGTCTTGGTTTGCTGTCTGGCTCACTGCCCCCGTGAATTCTTCATGCATCTGAGGCATGATAGGACAGATTGCTGTATGTTCCCAGGCAGCCAGATCCAAATTTACTGAGCATTTATTGTACATAAGGCACCGGGTCAGTGGCTGGTAAATTATTAACACCTACCTGTGGGTGATGGAACCACAGATGATAAGACTTAAAAATAACCTTAAAAATCATCTAGTCAACCCCCTCTCAATTTACAGATGAGAAATCTAAGGCCAGCAGTACTAATGAGCATTTATATTATATCCAAGCACTTGGGCACCTCTGTAAGAGGCATGTGTATTAAGCAATAGAGAGATTTTTTTCCCTTCTCAAAATTGTGTACAAGTAGAGTGTATATTTTATTTGAACTCTAATATTCTCTTCACTTATATGAATGTGTCTCAGGATGTTTATGAATACATGTATTATGAGCACAGTCCTCTTCCTCATTGTTCTTAATGTGTGGTATATTGGTGGTCCTATTGGGGAATCTGTTTTGCAGGATGGGGTGGGGGGGCAGTCAAGGCTGCTAAGATTGACCTTGTCCTTTCCCTAGGTCTTTTTTGAGTTATTCAAATGTTTTATTTCCTCAGTCACTACTTTTGTGTACAATATTTATTGTAAGATAGCTTCTGCATAGAAATTATAAAGAAAAAGAAACAGGTGGTGGGGGCCTGACAAGCAGCCCGGTCAGAGGGCTTGCTGCACTTTGGGGGAGGGGGAGAACTGAGCTCAGGAGCGCCCTCTGCAGGTGGTGCCATGCGGGGCACTCTGCTAGTCAGGGGAAAGGGCTTTGTCCACAACCATGCATCTATCAAGAGTGTGAGTACTGGAAATCAGAGGGCTTGCCCAGTGGAGTAAGGTGGTGAAAGAATGCAAGTATTTGGGAGCTATATTGTGCAGCGTTTATATCTTTAAAAAAATAAGTATAGAGCAACAACATTTACATTTTTAATGACTTTTCTTTTCAGCCCTGCCAGACATTTTACCAAGTTTGCCATGAAACAGTAGGAAGGTTTATCCAGTATGGCATTCTTATAGTGGCAGAGGTAAGAAGAAGAACTTTCCTTTGTCTTTATTTAATTACTTGCTCTTCATTTCCTTATCTTTTTCACCAATTATTTAAACCAATATTTCTACCAATTATTTTGACCAATAATTACATTTGAAGTATAGTCATGTCCAGATGAAGAGAAGAGAAAAATAAGAATGGGGAGAATAACTGTCTTTTGGGGTTGTTTAATATTTTGGTTCTTTCTATGAAAGTGGTACTGTCTAGGACATATCTTGCCTTGATTTCGTGACATCCAGAAGTTTGTGTTGTAAGGTGAGATGTGATAAATATCTGTGTGCTTGCAGCCTGAACATAGGCATTTTTTTCTTTTGAGATTTTATTTTAATTTTGATAGAGTTAGAGTAAAGGACATGGCCTGGGAAAGTAGATATCCATTTAGAAGATGTTAAGGTATTTTTATTTGATCTGTTTGGTAGGCCCCGTTTCTATCCTCTCCCACTGTCTCCTGAATGATTTTGAGTTTGCAGAGGAAAGTAGATTGATACCATTAATGGCTAAATAGGGAAGAGTCGGGAAGGGACTGAGAAGGGGACTGCCTGTCTGGGCTCTTGCTGGGCAGTTATGTGTGTGCCTGTGTATATGTATTTACTGTCAATTGTCTCCCTGGCATAGCACGAAGACCAGGAAGATATAAGTCCTGGTGTTGCTGAGCAGCAGTGGGACAAGAAGCTTCCTGAACCTTTGTCTTGGAGAAGTGATGAGGAAGATGAAGACAGTGATTTTGGAGAGGAGCAGCGGGATTGCTACCTGAAGGTACTTTGGTGAAGAATTCTGGTGCACATCAAAGAGATAGGTGGAGGTTTATGGTGCACCTAGATAAACTAGGACTCTAGTGACTTACTCATATCTGAAGTACCCACTGACCAGCTCTGTTACCTTCTTCCTAGTAAAGACACTCAAACTGTTTAAGTTGAGTTAAAGCCTTAAATTGTTCAGTTTGAGTATCAGTAAATAGAAAAGCAAATAGGAGCCTGAAAAGTCAGAAGGATGAATGATGTAGGCGCTACTTTCAGCGCCCTCTCATGAAATGCGCAGGTTTAGCTGTTCACCCACACCCGCAGCCATCACTCATGAGGCAGTCTTTTTGTGCAGTCATCACCAAGGCCAGGCAGTGCCATGCCAGGGATAGGAGAGAACTCAGCATCGAGCTGTCATTGGCCTGGTTGCTCTTTGTGTGTTATTCTCAGTCTTGCCATCCCTCCTTTCATACATTGAGCTCTTTGCCTCCAATTAAAACAAATCCTATTACAGGAGAAAATTTGGATTTTTTAAAAGGTTGTCCCTGATTTAGAAAAATCAATTTTGCTTAATCTATAATTTTAGAAATTAGTAAAATAATGACCCATCTTTTCTGAATATGCTAAGTGTATTGCAGTGGGATAGCACTCATAGTTTACACATACACACAGTCAGCCACTCAGGAGGTGCAGCTTCTGGAGATTCCAAATGACATTTAGAAATTCTTTCTTTTTCCATTTGGGTACATTAGTTTCAAGATTAGGGAGTGATCCTGCTTCCACACTCCAGCAGGGCTTAGCTAAGCCTGCATGTTTTGGGTAGGTATAGTGAGAGCCTCCCTGCATGAAACACCCATTCACTGTGGCTGTCGTTCCCCAGGACAGGGTGCTAGACTGTGGGCGAAGGCCATGTGGGGGAGGCAGAAAACAGAAGCTGAGGAAGGACTGAGATGATCTTGTTGGTGTTGCCCTGTGGCCTTTTTGCACACTTCAGGGAATGTTGAGCCCAGGCTTAAAACCCTGGGGGGCCCAGCCTCAGAACCAGCTGTTTTCAGTGGTGACACGATGCCATCACTATGTCATTCAATTATGAAAAGTTCTTCTAGGGACTGTTCAATGAACACAAGTCTCAAATACTGTCAGAGTGACTGTTTACAGTAAAGAATCCATTTTAAAACCAGCAGTTGTTTCCAACAGAGATTGTGGGCAGAGAAGTAGGACATTTTCCATAGTGCTGGTGTGAGAGGCTGTCTTCTCAAGCCATGGATCTCCAAAGAAAGGTCTCTGTCTGCTCGCTTTGTTTCTCCTGTCCCTTCTCATAACTTCATGTCCTGCTCTTGCACTCTCAGGTGAGCCAGTCCAAGGAGCACCAGCAGTTCATCACCTTCTTACAGAGTCTCCTGGGGCCTTTGCTGGAGGCCTACAGCTCCGCTGCCGTCTTTGTTCACAACTTCAGTGGTCCCGTTCCAGAGCCTGAGTATCTGCAAAAGTTGCACAAATACTTAATAACCAGAACAGAAAGAAATGTCGCAGTGTATGGTATGTTAAGTCACTACTTTGACTTCTTTTGAAAACTATGTTTTTTTTTTTTCTTATTACAGAAATCTGCTAATTGTAGCAAATTGAAAAAAATGCAAAATTATCCTGATCCCTAACTCCATAGACTATTACTATTATCTGCTTTGGTATGTAATTCAAGTTGAATGATACAGTTGTATACTGTTATGTCTGGCTTTTTCACTTAACATTATTGTGTGATTCATCCATTTTGCCCGTAGTAGTTTGTTCTTGTGTAGTGTTTCACTGTATAAATATGTACCACATCTTATTTATTCACTCTGCTGTTGATGGATATTTGAGTTGTTTGCTGTTCAGAACTACTTTGAATAGTGCTGCTGCCATAAACATGTTTGAATATGTCTTTGAGTGAACATCTGTGCTCATGTGGGACATATATGTAGGAATAGAATTGCCTGGTCATGGGCTATAGACATATTTGTCTTTAGCAGGTACCACCAGCATCTTAAGTGGTTGTACCAACTTGCACCCCAACCAACAGTGTGTGTTTCAGCTGCTCCCTGGGCAGCACTTGCTGTTGTCTGGCATATCATCTTTCTATAAAAGGTGTGATTGGGGTGGGAGTAGCATTTTATACAGTTATGGTTTAGAACTGATCCAGAAGGGGTCTAGAAATAATCAAATTCATTCACCTCACATTATGGATGAGGAAACTATCCAAGGTCACATAGCTAGTTAATGGGCAAACCTGGGTTTAGAGGTTTTGTTTTCTGACCTCTAGGCTTGTGCTCTCTTGGTGTCACTGATGTGGGACATTGTTTCATTTGATTCCCACAAAATCCCTGCAAGACAGATGTTTTAGGTATTTCCCCTTCTCTCTCCTTTCCTCCTCCTCTCCCTCTTTCCCTCCCCCTCTCCCTCCATCTTTCTTTCTCTCTCTCTCTCACCTCCTCCTTTCTCTCCCCCTCCCTTTCTTTTTGACCTTAATGGATAATGAGGTAGGTTTAAAGAAACAGCACATCATTCGAGACCTTGCAGCTTGCCAGTAGCAGAAGTGGAGCTTGACCCAGTCTGCTGACTTGCTCTAATCCTTTTCATAGCCTTCCCTGCCTTCTCACTGTGGATACTGGGATTTTCATGTTTTGCTGGATCTAAACATTTGACAGGGTCTTATTCTTTCTCTACAGCTGAGAGTGCCACATACTGTCTCGTGAAGAATGCTGTGAAAATGTTTAAGGATATTGGGGTAGGTGTCCACCCTTTATGGTATAAAAGCTCATGTTAACTTCTGCTCTCTGTAGATCAAGTCTGTTTGAGCTACCTTGTAGTGGGGTGAGTCCTGAGAGAAGCCATTTCTGCTGGGTTAATCCTGAAGGCATTTCTGGGAATGTGGGGAGGGAGATAGCAGTATGTTGAGGTTGAGGCCCATCAGTATAGATTTATTTGAATATTCCAGAACTGTGCTGGTTTTATACTCACTCCCAAGCTGTTTATATATAACAGGTGTCAATATGTTTCAATATGCTACCACAATTTTGGCTGTTAATTCCATATGATTTTCAGTTATTTTCTTGTATTTTTACCAGTATTATTAGAAGTATCCTGAGGTATCCTTTACCTTCATGTATCATATAGAACATGAGTTCCATGGAGTGAATAGTGTTCTTTTGTAAGGCATTATTTGTGACCTTATTCTAACATAAATTTTAAAGTGTAGTACACTAGTTGAACTCTTGCACCCATAACCTCCCACCTCATACTCACACCCACCCACATATACATTTACTTAAAGCCAGGAAATGGGATATGGTTTTTGTGCCTTTACTGCTTTTTAGGGTCTAGGATATAGGTCAGAGTTGGTGAAAGAAATGTCCCTTTTTTTTTTTTTTTTTTTTGGTCTTTAATTTAATGTAAATTTTCTCTTTAGGTTTTCAAAGAGACCAAGCAG
>NW_007731066.1:145718-150325 GCF_000696425.1 Galeopterus variegatus | reverse complement strand
ACTGCTTTTTAGGGTCTAGGATATAGGTCAGAGTTGGTGAAAGAAATGTCCCCTTTTTTTTTTTTTTTTTTTGGTCTTTAATTTAATGTAAATTTTCTCTTTAGGTTTTCAAAGAGACCAAGCAGAAGAGAATATCTATTTTAGAACTAAGCAGCACTTTTCTACCTCAATGCAACCGGCAAAAACTCTTAGAATATATTCTGAGTTTTGTGGTGCTGTAGGTAACTTCTGGCACCTCTGGCAAGTGAAGGGCGTGAGATGAGTCACTCAGGCTCCAGCCTCTGACTTGAGAGTTGAAAGTGCCGTCGTGTGGTCAGGCCTGCCCCATCCCAAGGTGGTCTCCCGGAAGTCAAGTGCCTTCTCCCCTCCACGGATCTGTGATCTTCCCAACCCTGAGATGACACAGCAGCCTACAGATAACACTTGGGGGACCCTCAGCTTCCATTTGCAGCTCATAATCAGTAGATTACAAGATGAATTTCAATAAATTATTTTGGAGTTCATTAAAGATTTACATTTTAAGTACAACTATATAGACTAATTACTGTGATGGACACAGAAATGTAGCTGTATTCTAAGAACTGAATCTTGTATTTGTATACTATACTTAATGTTGTTGGGTAAATTATTGGTATATTTTCTGATTAATGGTTAATGCTTCCCTTAAAAATAATTGAGTCATTCATTCACAGTTTTTCTGTTCTATCTTTGTCAGTAGTAGCTAAATTTTAAATGAGAGCACGTTTCATCCCAAAGTGCTTTACTAATGAATGGGCTGATATGCATCCTACCCAGGTATCACTGTGCTGTCCTTTGCAGTCAGATTTAGAAAGTGTTTTAAGAGCTATGTGAAAATAGGCAATATTAGTTTAGGTCAGGAATTGAGATACTGTGATCAAACAGCAAACATCAGGAAGTTAATTTGACTGGCAAAATCAAGGTAAACTTGGCCAGAAAACTGGCATTGAAAACTTTTGCTCAGATGAAAAAAGTGCCATTGATTTTTACATGACCAGCAAGTATTTGGAAACTAGTCCTGTTTTCTGTCTGTAATCCCTTTTCACTCCTCAGGTGGTACCTGCCTCTCAGCGGTACAGCTGTATCTTGGAAATCCTCCAACCAAATAGCCCCTGTCCTAACATGATTAGCTTGGCCTGACAGACTCTGTTAGCGTATGGTGCTCGGGCTGCAGACTGCTGACCCAGGGTTTTCCTGTCCTGATTGTACACTGCACCCTGTCTAAGTGACTGGTACCCACTTGAGTTGTGCGGTGTACAACCTGTGCAACATATGGTGGCCCTGCTGACTGGTACATGGTGGAGGCGTTTATGGATTTTCAGCTTTAAGTAAAAACCATGGTTCTCTAAAAATTTATATGGATTGTATGCCTAAATCCCAATGCCACATAGTGGCAAATAATTTTGAAAAATTGTTCAAAATAGATAGGTGCCTTTTTGTGAGCAGGGAGCATAATTGTTAGTTAATTTGGATAATTATGGTGATTTCGTAAAATTCATGTAAGGTTAAAACATTTTCTAACAGTTTACTGTCACTTATCTCCATGATATTATGAAATTAGAAATTTGTCCTGGTGAGTGTTGCATAGATTCTTTGAATTTAGTGTTGAAGTACTGAGAATTAAGTTTGTACTTTTATAGGCTTGGATTTTAAACATTAATAGTATCTCATAAATAATATATGTGTTTTGGGAGAGTAAAGGATACCGATTGGTATTTCATGTTGTATGAAATGTCTTGTTTGAAACTCATAGCACTAATGCTACGCTGTTGTGATCCTCTTTTACTCTCATCAAATTCTGCATGTAAAATATATTTTTTCTTTGTCTTTATAGGAACTCACATACCATTAAGTCATTGTCAGTTGTAGCAGCTCTGTTGTGGAGTGAGATCTTCACCTTTTAGCATTCCATTTTACTAACTAGGGTAGAAGAACACTTCTTTTCTTGACTACATTTGGGGAAGTTTGGGGGAGTCCTGCTTATTCCCTTGGGTGTTCCTTATCTGGGGAATCAGATATTTTACTAGAGTCTTTTTTTCATCCTCTAAATTGCAGATCCAAGATTACTCAAACTCTCTGTTAATTAGGGGGAAAGCCAAGGTTGGGACGGACTTCCCAGTAGATACTGCTGCCCTGCCTGTCTCTTCTGCAAAGAGCTGCTACTTTGCCAGCCTGAGCAGAAAAACTATGGCTTCTCTTGCTTTATTTTCCCTTTTGGTTGGTTGGCTTTCTAGGAATTCAGTCAGATGCAATGTATGATTTGCTAGCTCTCTCACCACTTAACTCACTGTGAGGATAAATATGCATGCTTTTTGTAATTAACTGGTGCTTTGAAAACCTTTTTTAGGAAAGAAAAATCTCAACCAAAGTTATACTCATCCAGACAAGCTGACTTGTTGCGTTAATTTTAGCACAACCCATTCTTCAGTGCCTCATTATTGGGGAAAAATATCACATTTAAGGCTTCCATATAGCTCTGTTTTGCTATAACATATATTCTCAACAGTGGATGGCTTCCATGTAGGGTTAAACATACTTTAGGTGCTTTTATATGATTTATTACAGTTTACTCTATTGCATTTCTGTACAACGAAATGCATGCCCTCCAGGGGAAGACTGTGAGTCCAGTTAAAAATAAAAGCAAACACAAAAACCAATAAGCAATATAAAACTGCACTCTGTTTTTTAAAATGTGAATGTCTTGAGTAATTCAGAAGAGAGGAAGGAATTTTGCTCTCTTAAAATTTCAAGAAAAACAAAGGCAAAAACTAGTGTGAAGTGTGTAGAACTAGTAACCTAGAAAGCACCGAGTCTTCCTTCTCTGATCTATTAAGTCTCACAAAGTCCAGGAGGATGAGTGGAGAAAATATATCTGGGCTCGCAATGAATGTAAGCTCAGATTGTAGAATTTCTGGTAACTTGGAGGGGGAAAAGCATTTTCTATAGAGCTCCATGTAACAGGAGTGCTCTGTGAAATGTTCGTCAGTGTTTTGTACAAAAGTGTTGCTGCTAAACGAAGTTCACACGTGGAAACTTAGAATGTGCTTGAGCGCAGTCACGGCTCCGTGTCTGGTAGTGAAACGCCTGTTACAGCATTTCCCAAACCATTTTGACCCCAGGACCTTTTTCCCCTTTGGGACACCTATGGACCTCTCACTAATATCCCATGAAAAACATTTTGGGAAACACCATTATGTAGTTCTTTAAGGGAGACAAAACAGTAAGGAACAGATGGCACTGAGGCAGGCTTTGCATGCATTTTGTACCATAGAATGTTGAATTGATGGGTGTATACTTCCTCCTCTGGAGAGAACAAGCTCAGAAAACTGTAATATAAGTGGTTAGAGCTCTTTCCTTTGATGGAAAGATCAGCAATCAATGATCCTGGCTTTTTCACTGAAAGGAGCAGAATTAATACAAGGATTAATTGGGGCAGGTAATTAAGGTTTTAATTCAGATCTAGAAGAAAACTTTGCACAATTGAATGCAGGTATTTATTCACAAATAGTTCTAGTGTTTAGAAGTGATAGGACCTATCATTGAGGTTTATAAGACTTACTGTGGGATATAAATCTGTTTTTTAAAACACTTTTTAGGAATCTGAAACTTGCCATCTGGCGTTTTAGTTTAATACAAACTAATGATAGCATTTGAAAGAGATTCTTTATTACTGAACATCGAAGCTCTGAAATGTCTTGAAAGGTGTTAAACTATTTGCCTGTTGTACAAAGAAATGTTAGATTGTTGTAAAAAAAATTGCTATAAAGAACTGTAAAATAACACTACATTATCTGGTGGTGAAACTTACCTGGAAATGTTGATTGATTTTTATGCCTGTCAATGTATTGTAAGAAGCACAGAATTGTAGTTTTGTTTTAATAAACCCCCAAATGAACATATTCTTGATGTCTTAGATTTGTAGTTAAAATTTCCCTACGTAATTCATTATATAAACAGTTGTTCTTGTTTGACTTTACATAGAACTTTATTAAATGCTTAAAGACATAATCTTACATAAATTTATGGACCTACAGATCATGATTTTATCATTGACTCATCTCTTCAAATTTGACCAAGCATTTGGAGATGTAGATCTGCATCTTAGCTATTGCTCTCCTTTTGTTTAGTAAGCATTCACATCCCAGAGATATTCTTTGGTTTTATGTAAAGATTTTTTTTTTTTTTTGTCTTTTGTCTTTTTCCGTGTCCAGCAACGGATCGCAACCCTCAGTGTTGCCCCCGTACCGGACCGGGGACCGGCAACGGGATCGCAACCCTCGGTGTTGCTCCCGCGCCTCGCTCAGCCAGTGAGCGGGAACCGGTCTGTATGTGGGATCCGAACCCTCGGGCGGGAGCGCCGCCGCGCTTCCCAAGCGGCGCACTATCCAGTGCGCCACCGGGCCGGCCCTGTAAAGATTTTTTTTTTTTTTTTTCTTTTGTCTTTTTCCGTGTCCAGCAACGGATCGCAACCCTCAGTGTTGCCCCCGTACCGGACCGGGGACCGGCAACGGGATCGCAACCCTCGGTGTTGCTCCCGCGCCTCGCTCAGCCAGTGAGCGGGAACCGGTCTGTATGTGGGATCCGAACCC
>NW_007731066.1:133351-144941 GCF_000696425.1 Galeopterus variegatus | reverse complement strand
GGCGGGAGCGCCGCCGCGCTTCCCAAGCGGCGCACTACCCAGTGCGCCACCGGGCCGGCCCTGTAAAGATTTTTTTTTTAAAGCTTTGTGCTTCTCTGTCACATTTTTATACATTTAAGTTTATAAAAATGTGTGCTGAAATGTTAGGTTTTTCCCGCTAGTTTCTAACAGCAGCTCAAACAATATCAGTTTACTTTTTGACAAATAGAAAAGCATTTCATTGGTCAGAGCACAGGTGTGTTTTGTGGTGGATCCTTTGAAAGCACTCACATTCAGTCTGCCCTTCGGAGGGTGCCCTCTGGAGATGGTGACAAACACGTGCCTGGTGGTGGTGGCTATATCTTTTGGATGTAGGACGTGGCTGTGAAAGGATCGACACCCGAGGCTATCCCGTCCGTTCTCCAGCCGGCACTTTGTACTTTAATCCTTCCCTGTTCCTCTGGGATGTTGTTGCCGTGACTACGTCCTCGCTCNGGAGCGCCGCCGCGCTTCCCAAGCGGCGCACTACCCAGTGCGCCACCGGGCCGGCCCTGTAAAGATTTTTTTTTTAAAGCTTTGTGCTTCTCTGTCACATTTTTATACATTTAAGTTTATAAAAATGTGTGCTGAAATGTTAGGTTTTTCCCGCTAGTTTCTAACAGCAGCTCAAACAATATCAGTTTACTTTTTGACAAATAGAAAAGCATTTCATTGGTCAGAGCACAGGTGTGTTTTGTGGTGGATCCTTTGAAAGCACTCACATTCAGTCTGCCCTTCGGAGGGTGCCCTCTGGAGATGGTGACAAACACGTGCCTGGTGGTGGCGGCTATATCTTTTGGATGTAGGACGTGGCTGTGAAAGGATCGACACCCGAGGCTATCCCGTCCGTTCTCCAGCCGGCATTTTGTACTTTAATCCTTCCCTGTTCCTCTGGGATGTTGTTGCCGTGACTACGTCCTCGCTCTTTGGCACGTCCACTCTTTGCTCAGCATTAGCAACTCTCTTGCCAGACATTACCTTCCCTTTAGTATAGCTAAATTCTGACTTTAACAGTCACTCTGTCTCTTTTGGTGGATATTAATTTAGAAGGCTAATGTCTTGATGTTTAGCCTTCTAACTAATTTTAGTCCTATTCATTCCCTTTTTTTACCCCCTTGTGGTCTCAACACACCCGGCTAGTACAATTCTAACATGCCTCCTTGACAAATGCAAAGGCTTTTTTTTCACTGTTGCCCATGGCGTCTGGTGTCGATACCACTGTTGAGAGGCTTCCTGTTCTCTTAGTTCCCACAGCTCTCCCATCTCCTCTTCTGTCTACACTCGTAAGTCCCTTCTTTGTGTTCCTTCTAGTTTTCAAACAACCTGCAAGATGTGAATACTTACTAAACGAAAGGAGAGCAATAGCTAAGATGCAGATCTACATCTCCAAATGCTTGGTCAAATTTGAAGAGATGTGGGTCAATGATAAAATCATGAACTGTAGGTGCATAAATTTATGTAAGATTATATCTTTAAACATTTAATACAGTTCTTCCTTGCCTTCCATCCCTTACCAGACAGTCCTGGTGGTATTTAATTCCAATTTTATGTAGAATTTGTATTTTTTTATGTGAAAGCATCTAATTTTTACATGTTGGTACAACAAAATGTAGATCAAGTAAATTGCCTCTATGGGCCATTTTTATCTTGCCAGCTGTCAATTCATGTCTGTAGGCCTGGGAAAAATCTGCATGGAAGGACCAGTTTAAGGTACCCCCTCTAGGAGCCAGAAGGCAATCTGTAGAAGAGAAAAGGTTAACCTTGGTCATCTGACTTAAGCAGGATGGAGGCTTGAAGCAAGTCTTTGATGAGGACCCCTGGGTGATGTTTAACCAGGCAACGGGCATCTGAGTCAGCCTTTGATGTCTGACTATTGCCATGTCTGTGTCAAAGACAGTTTATGTTGAGACAAGCCAGTGTTGGCTGCTGACAGGGCATGTTCCTGGTGTAAAAGCTACCTATGAACTGAGTAGATGAATGAACAAACCTAATTTCTGGCGTTGTTGGAAATATCTTGCTACCTTCATCTTGCAGGTTGGTTGAAAACTAGAAGGAAAAGAAAGCACAGACAAATGCTTTGGGCCCCTCCCCAGAACCCAGCAATCAGTTTTAACAAGCCCCCATGTGATTCTGATGCACATGAGGTTTGGGAATCCTTGCTCTAGACACGTTGCCTTGACAGAATTGGGCATTTCACAGTTCTGCACAGTGTACTCAGGAAGTGAAAACAAGGGAGAGTAGATGGCCCCCATGTGATTCTGATGCACATGAGGTTTGGGAATCCTTGCTCTAGACACGTTGCCTTGATAGAATTGGGCATTTCACAGTTCTGCACAGTGTACTCAGGAAGTGAAAACAAGGGAGAGTAGATGGGTAACAATCACCCTTTCCAGAATGGTTTTTCTTCTCGGCAGTATTAAAGCCATCAGGTTAACTTGGTAGAAATGGGCTTTCAGATAGCAGTGCTTGAACTCTCTAGGCACGTTGAGATGCTTCTATGCTGGGAAATGGTGGCCTCAATCTGTGTCCTTGCTTAGACATCTCTGTAGATGCTAACATGGCTCCTGTGTTGGTGCATGACTTACGCCACAAAGCCTGGCATCTGGGTGCTTCTCAATTCTCAAACTCTGAAAAGGAAGGCATGCCCAAGTTTAATTCTGCGTGTGAGCTTAAGATAGCCCTTTGAATCAGTTCTTGTTATTACTAATAAAAGGAATATAGCAGAAAGAACATGGGGTTTGGAGATCAGTAAATCTAGGATTGAATTCTGGCTTCTTATGCACATGCAGAAAGACTTTGAGCTGGTCACGTCCCTTCAGTGAGTGTGGATATTCTCTATATTTCACAGAGCCAACCTCACAATGGAATTTTGAAGATGAAATTAGGTGTAATGAATGTGGAAGTATTTTGTAAGCTTGAAAGTGTTTGGTTACTTTGTATTCTTTTATGTGATGGTCAGTTAGGTGTGACCAAAGAAGACACACAGGAGAGGCTAATGAAATCACAGTTTATTATACTCACAGGTCCTAGAGACAGGAGGTATGGGCATGCTGCACAAGGCCACATGGGAAAGATACCATGGTGGTCAGGAGGCAGAAGGCAGGAGCAAGGGATAGGTTAGGTCAGAGCCTTTACTGGGGTTTCCATAGGAAAGGCGAGATAGGACAGGGTGAACAGTTTTGGATTGGCTTGTTTGGATAATTTTGTTGGGCTCTAAATTATAGAAGTAATCCCTGTTTGGTACCTGTCGCTGAGAGGATTAAGGCAGAGGAATATTTCCTCCTGGGGCGCATGGGCCAGGTATGGGATTCTGATGCAAAGACATGCTTTAGGCTGTCTCTAAGAACTGGCTAGCCCCAGGAGAGGAGGGACAGTGTCTATACCACCAGAAAGGTTTTTTAAGATGTCAAAGAATCATAGGGGAGAAAATTTAGCTCTGGAATGGAAATCAGGGGTCACCTGGTATAGTATTCAGCCTCCAGGTTTTACAGAAGAGAACATTACCCATGCTTACACAGCATATTGATAGATTTAGACCAGAAGCAACATCGTTTGACTCAGTCTAGTGAACAGCAGCCACATGGACCGTGAACAAGTCAGGAAAATGATCAAGTTCTTATCCAGTGAAGAAGAGATCATCCCTGAGTTTGATGTGGAGATTGACAAGTTACATAATGATGTGAAACTGGAAATTGGCTCCAGCAAAACAAAGTACTAGACACTCACATCTAGGGCTTATTTGTGCTTCTGTAGTGAGGCGCTGTGATAAGCACTTTATCCACATCATCTCAGTCCTCTGGGGTGGGTACTATTAGCTTCATTTTACAAATGATGAAACTGAAGCTCAGTGGGGAAGTAGTAGCCGAAGACTTCTGCCAAGGCAGAGTTCAAATATGCTCCTATGACGTGCTTCCTTCCTGGGATTTGCAAACTCTGCTCTTATTCTGGGACAAGTGACAGAACAGGGAACAGCAGGGTGGAAAGCAGTACTTCTCAGGATGGGGGGGGAAGAACGTATGCAGAGGACTTTGCAGAAGCCCTCAGACTGGGCTGCTTGAACAGAGCTGAGCAGGAGGAGAGACTCTGAGGCTGAAAATGGCTGGAATGTGCTACCATTTATTGCATATCTGTCTGGTGCAGAGTAGAACTCAGCGATGATTAGCATACAATAACATCGTTACTATCATATGTGCCAGGCACCATGCTGATCACTCGATGATGGTCCTAAACAACCCTAACTGAAATTGAGTGGAAGCAATCACTCAAGGTCATGCTGCTGGAGGCATGTGGCTGGTTTTCACACTTGATCTTCAACGCTGTGTTTTGCAAATGCTCGGTGGAGACACTCCGCATCCCAGGTGGGTCCGTGTCTGGAAGAGAGAGCAGATAACATTGAAACAGAACCTGGAGATGGCATTTATTTGGTAGGTGTTTTGAGCACAAAGCAGACTTCAGTTGGGCTCACTTGGAAGTTCCCATTGTGTTCACTGGGCTGGAAAACTCACTTGTCTCTTGTGGCCGAGGGAGAGGTGGCAGTTTCACCCTGTCCTCCCATACTGTGCAGGCTGCGGTCCTGGCCCCTTTGTGCGCAGCCAGGAAATATCCCCTCCCGTCCAAGGCACAGAATGAATCACTTCCAAACCTGCAACCTTGAGACAGTAATGGTGTTAAAGGGGCTACACTATGTAATGCTTTAAGGCTCTAAACTGCAAATCCCTTTTAACAGAAAGTTTTTTTCCACCTCCGGATGGGACATTTTTACAGATTCTGTTTTGTAGGAGCCTTTCAGCCTCATGACTTTTCCCCCACAGAATTTCCCTCTCACTGCAGGCAAAAAGCAGGAAAATAAATTTGGAAAGTGTGTCTGAAATGGGCAATGGAACACATTCATTGTCTTGGGTCAGGATGAAGCCTAGTTTTTATTGACAACAACTTTGCATTTAGGTCTTTCTCTATGAAAATCCATTGAGTTTTTCTAATCTCTTGAAGCAGTAGGGTCAGCTGTAGTGGTATGTCTGTGGTTGCTGTTTTAGTTCAATTTTATTAACAGTAAAACCTTGTCAGTGCCCAGGAAATAGTTTTACGTCAAGGTGAAATGTGGAGGTTGAAAGAGTAAACTTCGGAAAGGCATTTGGGTCTCATGGCACATTGAGGGGCCAGGATGTGGTGGACACTGAAAGTGGGGTTACTGTGGCAAAACCAAGCGCACAAAGACGGGAGACACCACACACCAGATGAATTCCCAAGAAGCTGTAAGGAAATCCACTTTAAAATTACAAAATAATTTTACAGGATGAAACACTTTGCTATGTAAAGGAACCTCCTGGCAAGGTCTTTAGTAATATGAAGTTCACCAAGTCTGCCAAGGAGAGTTAGTAGTTGCTTGTATGACTTGGGCAGTCACTTGATTTCTCCCTTTTGTAAATTAGGGCTGATAATAATGACCTCACGTCTACCCCAGGAGTGTTGGGAAAACCACCTGAGCCAGTGGGAGGGGCTTTGAAAGTGTAATCTATTCTCTAAGTGTAAGGATGGGCTTCTGTCTTTGAACTGGGTTCCCTGAGGCGAGGCCACTTCCACAGCTTTCTTCCGGTGCAGGGCGCCTAAGCACTGGCTCGCCAGGGACTCCAGCAGGTGGAGTCCGGCACAGGAGTCTGAGAAAGTGGCTTCTGGCTAAGTGCCTTCGTATGTGCCTGCTGCTCAGGCGTCATTGCTTTGTGATTCAGGGCCGGAATCTGGCTAAGGCTACCTGGGTTCGAATCCCCGTTCCCGACCGCCGCCACCTAATAGAGGATAAAATGAAGTAATGACCATGCATGAAGCGTCTGGCACAGGCCTGGAGCATAGTAAATGCTTTATAAATGTTAGTTCTGCTAAGGGTTCTGCCCCTTTCCAGACGACTCAGCAAACTTTCTGCAGGAGCCTCGGCTTTTTCTACCTGCTCCTGCCCACTCGCGCCCTCGGCCCGCGTTTGACGGATGCTCTTCAAGTCCCCCGTGCACGGGACTAGTGCCTTGAGGTTCACCAGATTTTCGGGTGCTAATTTGCTCGAATCGGCCCCCCGCCCCACACCAGGGTGCAGGGTGCAGGGTGCAGGGTGCAGGGAGCAGGGAGAGGCTACGCCGCGCATTACAGCGCTGTCCACTAGGTGGCGCTGGCACCTCATCAAGCTTTGCCAGAGCCAGGACTGAAAAACAAGTACCGTCCCCGCCCCGACCTGGGACCAAGCTGCCACCTCCTGGGACGTTCCTCGAGATGCAGCTTATCACTGACTGCCAGAAATGAGACCTCAGACGGATCGTCCAGTGCAGGAAAGGGAAGGAAAGAGACAGAGTGGGGACGGGAGCTGGGCATGGGGCAGAGTGGGCGTGGCGCGGGCAGGCTGGGGCCCCGTCTCCCCCTTTCTCCATCTCCCCCCCCGCTGCCCCCCTGGGACAGGGATGCGGATTGATGCAGACTGAGGCCCTGTCCCCTCTGCCTCTGTCTCGCATCTGTGGCCCGTCGCTCTGTCCTGGATTTTTTCATTAGCTCCTCTCCTGTCTCACGTCCACCTGTGCCTCGTGGTCTGTCTTCCATGAGCCTTTCTGCTGCTCTGTTAACAACCCTCAGAGTCCCTAGAGTCCACTTCCCTTTTCCTTGCCATCGGTGTTCACCACACTCAAGGATTCCTCAGGCACACCCCTCCTGTCCCCCTCCGTGCCTCTTCTCCTGCAGTTTCTTTTCAGCCCCTGTGCATGTTCAAATCTTATGTCACCCCCGTGTCACCTGAAAGTGATGGCTTCCTCTTTGCAAGCCTCATCGCATCTCTCCTATGGCACTGGGCCCTTTCATGCACTCATTCATCACGGTGTTCCCTGAGCACCTACCACGTGTGGCACGGTGCTGGGGACGTGATGGTGAACCTACCAGCAACTTGGCTCTCATGGAGCATATGTTCTAGTCAGTGAGATAGGCCTGAAAGAAGTACAGGAGTGTAAATAAAATAAGTACAGACTCCTGCATGATAGGTGCAGTGGATGAAACCAATGGGGTTCTATGGGAGAGTGTAACGGAGGGGTGTGGGCTGGGGGAGGCTTCTCACAGCAAGGTGACATTTCAGCTGAGCCTCAAGGCTTGGACAGAGCGGTTTTGCAGAGGGCTGGTGGGGGTAGATGGGGTCATTCCCAGCAGAGAGAATGGCTTGAGTCCGGAAGAGACCAGACTGGCAGAGAACTGAAAGAAGCTTGCAACCTGGTGTCGAGCTGAGAGGGGCGCCAGAGCACAAGGCAGGGAAGCCACTGAAGGGAAATAGTCATGGTTGCAGCTTTTAAAGAGCATTTTTGCTGATCTGTGTACAATGGCCTGGGGAGAAGGGGAAGAAGGGAACTACAGTCCAGAAAGAGGTGCTGGTGGCTTGGGTGGGGAGATGGTGAAGTGGGTGGGTTGGGGTATGTTCTGGAGACTGGTGGGCAGGTCTTCTCTGACGTGAAGGGACAGGTGACTGTCAAGTTGGATACCAGCTCCAAAGGCTTGGGGTGGCTGCCTGCTGTAGTACTGTGAGGACAGGGTCCTGAGGCTGAGAGGCAGAGTGACCTGACTGAGCGGCCAGCTCTGGCACAGGAAGGACAGTGTGGGATGGTCTATTTGATTTGACATTTGATGAATGGGCTTTAAACTCCTCAATGCAGGAGCTGTGCTTGATTCACTATAGTGTCCCTACAAAGCAGCTCCCGGGACATGGGGAAGTGGCCTCTCTTTGACAAAACAAGCATAAAGATTTGATGCTGTTGGGGACGTGGGTGCTGATGGGGTCACCTGGCCGCACACCACCTGCTGTCTTGGGAGCACTTAGTGACGCCGGTGGTGGCTGCAGAGTGGGGTGGGTGGGAAGGAGGCTGGGTCATTGCTTTTGTCCTTTGCTGTCCACTGCACTGTGTCCAGGGGATGCGAAGCCCACTCGGTCCTCACAGCTGTTGCTTAAGCAGTGAGCTTGGGGTCCTTCTTACTCCTCTTTAGGGCCCACGGGGATGCCTCCTCCCTTTGAAAAGTGGAATGTTACGATTTCAGAAGTCCTACTTCTTGCATGAAGGGAGAGTGGGAGCCTTCTATGCACCCAGAAATGCCTCCTTAATACTCAGATCACCATGTGGGAACGTCACTTCTGACACTTTGCCAGCTGCAAGGCTTCCATATGTAGTCTCATCATCCATTTATAGTGTAAATTTCACACGTAAGTAAAAATGCCATAACAGAGCAAGCTGGGGAAGGGCGGTAGGAAGGATGCGGGGAACGCCGGGGCTGGAGGCAAGCGTCCTACACTTGGCGGTTTTGCCCTGAGCTGGCGCCTGTCTGGGACCTTGAACCCTGCCCTCAGTGCCAAGGGGAGAAACCCTGAAGCAGAGACGCCGGGTGGAGCCCGCTGTGACCAGCGGCCATTCCCTCCACTAGAGGGCGCCAGCACCTTCCATGCGGCCTGGCGTGCTGGGGCTGGCTTGAGAGGCGGCTGAGAGTGAGGTTTGGAGGTGTCTTAGGGACCTCAGAAATACTCTGTGCCTGGAATCTACTGCCCCGCACCCCTGAACCTCTTTCTCCCTCTGCTGCTCAAATGTGGCTGCAGTTTCCTTGGGCATCTCACAGACCAGCTCTGGCCCCACCATTGCAGCATGAGCCCTGGGGAGTGGGACCTCTGCCCAGAGGGACTCCCTGAGCTGGCCTCAGGGGATGTCCCCGGGTAGGCCTACCCAGGAGCCTTGGGTCCCTGTGGCCTCCTCCCTGGAGGGTGAGCTTCCTGGGGGAGGAGAACTTGTCTTGGGCATATTTGTTCTTTTCCCTGTCCCCCAGGGCCTAGCTGAGCCCTGTGTGCAGCAGGAGCTCACCACAGCCCCTGGGCCAGTGTGCCTACTGGGTGTTGGCCCTGGTTAGCTGCTGGACAAGTTGGGGGCCGGTACCTCAGGAAACACAGAGTGGGTGAGAGGCTTCAGCTGGTCCTGCAGAGTGGGGCTCAGAAGACCACTGAAAGGTGGGGGTACTGGGTGAGGGGCTGGGGGGAAACAGGGCAGGATAAGGAGGGCAGCGAGCTGGGGAAGCAAGCAGGAGGATTCAGACAGGCCGAGAGGAGTCACATCCAGAGAAGGGCTTGGCCACCTGAACTACCACTGTTCCAGAACCAGGAAACCAACCCATGAGGCCAGCCCTGCTCCGGGCTTCCAAAGCCCTCTCCTCTAGGCTTTTCTGGGCCAGAGAACTGAGGGGGAATGTTTTCCATATTCCACTCTGGCCTTTAGCTGTGGTACCACCTGCCAAGCTCTCTGGAGGAGCCAGGGGGATCCGACAGCTGGGACCCTCTGTCCAGACTCTGTTCAGCCACAGCCTTGGCCAGGCCTTTCCTCTGGGACCCACGCTGAGGACCCAGAGCTGCCGGGGCTAGTGTGTCTCATGGGCTCCATGAAGGTCTTCACAGCTGCAGATGCAGGTGTCATGTTCTGCAGAGGTTGCAGCTGGCAGGATTGGCAGCACCAACATCTCTGAACATTGATAACCAGGGCGTGGGGCTGCACAAAGCTCCTGTGTGGGGTTTCAGCCTTACTAGCGTGGTGACGGTCATGCGGGGCCCTTTGTAAAACCACACTGGTCAGGCTGCACTTTCTTCTCCCGGATGGTCAAGCTTCTGTTCCAGCAGCCAGAGGACTTACTGCTGGTCTCCAGCAGCCGTTTCTCCTGTCTGGAAATAATTCCTTCTTGGGCTAGTTATGTAACGGGCTTGTCTGAAATGTTAATATATTTGTTTTTAAATGCCATCGGTGTATGATTTCCATCATAACGAGAGCCTTATTGATGAAAATTGTCTACAGCCCGAGGACTTTGTGCAGAGCTGGTGTGGAAGGTGAGGGAATCTAATAGAGAGGGGAGGCCGGTGGGCTGAGGGCTGCTAGGACCACCAGGGAGCTGCTTTGGGCCGGGGGTTTGGACAGTTCCCATCAGTGCAGGTCTCAATGCCAATCAATGAAGATGTATAGAGGGGGTTGTGTCACAAAGGTGGGTTTGAAACCAGTAGGCAGTGGGCAATGGCCAGATTTCCATCTATTCTGTATCATAGTGTGCCATAAGTAAGTGTGATGTATAGAGAAGGGGAGGCCCAGAGAGGTTGAGATTCTTGCCCAGGGTCACACAGCATAGCAGAGACAGAGTGAGGCTTGGAAAGCAGATTTCTGCATCATAACTTTCAGAATTTTCTCCAAAGTGGGACACCAAAGGGCTGGGGGTACAGAGTTCATTCATTCAGTGGGTCACATAATCTTTACTGATGCTAGCTGCCAAGTGCAGCTCAGAAGCTAGAAGAGGATCCTCAGGCAATGTGCAAAGCCCAGGCAAACTGTCAGGGTGATCCAGAGGAGAGACCTCCTTCACCCGGGTGAGGCATCAAGCAAGCCTTCCTGAGGAAGCAAAAAACAGCTGGGTCCTGTTGGAGTCCATTAATTAGATGATTTGTTGAGAATATACTAAGAGAAACAGAGAGTAAACTCTAATAAACAAACAAATAAATATCAGAAACAACATTGGTGGAGCTCTTACTAGACATTGTCCATGCAGAGCAGGAATCCTTACCCCTGAGGAGGCTGAGGCTCAGGGAGAGTCAGGAACGGCCCAGAGGGTCCCAGCCTGTCAGCAGTGGAGCTGGGAGTCTGCTGGGCAGAGGTCTTTTTTTTTTCCCCTTCTAATTCTTGTTCATCATGCAAAGTTCCAAACACATACAAAAGTGGAGAGAATAGTACAAAGTCCCAAGCTTCCATCATCCAGCTTCAGCAATTTCCAACTAAGGCCAATTTTGTTCCGTCTCCCCCACCATCAAACCATTTCAAAGCAAATCTCTGATGTCAGTTCATCTCATCCATAAATATTTCAGCAGGCAGCTCTAAAGCATAATGACTCTTTGACAAAAGCATAATCACAGTCTCATTATCACACCTAGAAACATCAACAGTGATTCCAGTCAGTGTTCAATGTTCAGTTGGCTCAATTTTGTTTTTTAACAATTGGTTTGTTGAGTCAGGATCCAAATAAGATCCACACGTTGTGTTGCAGTCAAGTCTTCTAAGTTTCTTTTGTGCTGTAATTTCTCTCTCCCTCTTTTTTTCCTGGAAATATATTTAAGAAATTTGGTCATCTCTTCTGTGGTTTCCCACACCTGGCACTTGCTGTTTACATCCCTGGGGTCCTGTTTAACATGTTCCTCTGTCCCCTGTATTTCCTATAACCTGGAACTTGAATCTGGAGGCTTGATCGGATTCAAGTTCGAGTTTTTGTGGCACCAGCATTCTTTTTTTTTTTTAATTTAATTTAATTTTGTCAATACACAATGTGGTTGATTATTGTGGCCCATTACCGAAACCTCCCTACCCTCTCCCCGCTCCCTCCCAACAACCTCCTTTCTGTTGGCTTGTCATATCAGCTTCAAGGAATTGTAATTGTTGTGTCTTCTCCCCCCCCCTCCGTGTTTGTGTATTTATTTATTTAGTTTTATCTCCCACAAATAAGTGAGAACACGTGATAGTTCTCTTTCTGTGCCTGATTTGTTTCACTTAATATAATTCTC
>NW_007731066.1:131818-132455 GCF_000696425.1 Galeopterus variegatus | reverse complement strand
TGGATATTAATTCTTTGTCAGATGTATATTTTGCAAGTATTTTCTCCCACTCTGTTGGTTGTCTTTTAACTCTGTTAATTGTTTCTTTTGCTGTGCAGAAGCTTTTTAGTTTGATAAAATCCCATTTGTTTATTTTTCCTTTGGTTGCCTGTGCTTTTGGGGTCATATTCATGAAATCTGTGTCTAGTCCTACTTCCTGAAGTGTTTCTCCTATGATTCCTTTAAAAAATTTTATTGTGTCAGGATGCATATTTAATTCTTTAATCCATTTTGAGTTGATTTTAGTGTATGGTGAGAGGTATGGGTCTAGTTTCATTCACCTGCACATCGATATCCAGTTATCCCAGCACCATTTGCTGAAGAGGCAGTCTCTTCCCCAGTGTATAGGCTTGGTGCCTTTGTCAAAGATCAGATGGCTGCAGGTGTGAGGGTTGATTTCCGTATTCTCTATTCTATTGCATTGATCAGTGTGTCTGTTTTTATGCCAGTACCATGCTGTTTTGGTTATTATAGCTTTGTAGGATTGTTTAAAGTTAGGTAGTGTTATGCCTCCAGCTTTATTTATTTATTTATTTTTTGCTCAGAATTGCTTTGGCTATGCATAGTCTTTTGTTATTCCATATAAATGTTTGGATGG
>NW_007731066.1:129428-130666 GCF_000696425.1 Galeopterus variegatus | reverse complement strand
ATTCCTCTTTGAATGTTTGGTAGAATTCTGCTGTAAATCCATCTGGTCCTGGGCTTTTCTTCGCTGGGAGCCTTCTGATAACAGCTTCAATCTCTTTTATTCTTATTGGTCTGTTCAGATTTTCTACATCATCTTGACTCAGTTTGGGTAGTTTGTGTTTGTCCAGAAATTTATCCATTTCCTCCAGATTTTCAAATTTGTTGGCATATGGTTGTTTACAGTAGTCTCTAATGATTCCTTGTATTTCAGAGGTAGCAGTTGTAATATCACCTTTTTCATTTCTAATTTTTGTTATTTGGGTCTTCTCTTTTTTTAGTTAGCTATACTAATGGTTTGTAAATTTTATTTATCTTTAAAAAAAACAACCTTTTGGTTCATTGATCTTTTGTATCATTTTTTGGGTTTCAATTTCATTGAGTTCTGATCTGATCTTAATGATTTCTTTCTGTCTGCTAACTTTGGGTTTGGAGTGTTCTTGTTTGTCTAGTTCTTTAAGGTGAAGTATTAGGTTGTTCACTTGCCATCTTCCATTCTTCTAAAGTAAGCATTCAATGCGATAAATTTCCCCCTTAGTACTGCTTTTGCAGAATCCCACAGGTTTTGGTATGATGTATCATTGTTTTCATTAGTTTCAAGGACTTTTTTGATTTCCTGTTTGATTTCTTGTTGGACCCATATGTCATTATGTAGAATGCTGGTTAATTTCCATGTGTTTGTATCGTTTCCAGAATTTCGTTTGTTATTGCTTTCTAATTTTAATCCATTGTGGTCTGAAAAGATACATGGGATAATTACAATTTTTTCAAATTTGTTGAGACTTGATTTGTGACCTAACATGTGATCTATCCTGGAGAATGATCCACATGCTGATGAGAAGGATGAATATTCTGAGGTTGTTGGATGGAATGTTCTGTAGGTATCTGCCAAGTCCAATTGGTCTAGAGTGTTGTTTAGATCTTATGTTTCTATGCTGTTTCTTTGCCTAGATGATCTGTCCAATATTGATAGTGGGTTGTTCAGGTCCCCTGCTATTATGGTATTAGTGTCTATTTCCTTCTTTAGGTCTAATAGAATTTCCTTTATAAATCTGGCTGCTCTGACATTGGGTGTGTATATATTTATGATTGTTATGTCTTCTTGATGGATTAATCATTTTATCATTATGTATTGGCCCTCTTTATCTCTTTTTATGGTTTTTAGTTTAAAGTCTATTTTATCAAATATAAGAATAGCTACTC
>NW_007731066.1:127629-128310 GCF_000696425.1 Galeopterus variegatus | reverse complement strand
GGTGTACTTTCTTGATTTTTCATATTTCTGGTACCTTTCCTTTGATGTTTAGTCATTGTGGAAAGGGATTTCATGGTCCTCTGGTTCGACACTGTTGTCTGGCTAGGATCCTGCCAGGGTTGCCATTTTGGTATGGTTGCCTCAGTGTCTGCTCAGTCACCCGCTGGCATCCAGGGTGCATGGTCACCATGGGTCTTGTGCCTCTCTGGGGGAGGGTGCCTCTCTGGTCGGTGCACACTCTGCTGGGCTGGGGATGGGGTCCGGTGGTGGTGAGGCCTACTTGCTTGGACGTGAGATGGTGACGTGGGGTGTGTGGTCTCCGCAGATCCCGGGCCTCTCCGGGGAGGCACCTCTCTGGTTGGCACACACTCAGCCAGGCTCGCACCAGCATTCTTAAAGCACAAGTCAAAAGGCAGCCTGCTGTGCAGTGTGTGTGTGTGTGTGTGTGCGTGCATGTGTGTGCCCATGTGTGTACCTGTGTGTGTGCACATGCATGTGCCTATGGGCTACTCTCTTTTGCCTTTGGCCACTTTCCAGAAGCCACTGCTTTCCACTTGCCACGGCCACAGACTCCTCTGAAGGTCGCTAAACTGCTTCAAGGCTACTTGTAAAGGGGCAGGCGAGCAGCAAATGGAAAGTGTCCCCTTTGTCCAAGCTAGTCCACTGGGATGCTGCCTGGAA
>NW_007731066.1:94022-126974 GCF_000696425.1 Galeopterus variegatus | reverse complement strand
CGAGCAGCAAATGGAAAGTGTCCCCTTTGTCCAAGCTAGTCCACTGGGATGCTGCCTGGAAGAAGCCTTCAGTGGGGACAGAATTCCTTTTGACATCTACACTTCAGGGTCCTCCTGTTGCCTCCTTCTGTTGCTCATATTTTGACTTTCGGGTCTTTCCTGTCAGGAGCCTTAAGAAGTCTGAGGATCCAGCCTTTTCCTCCCCCCACTCCTGCCATTTGTCATCTGTTATAGATGACTTAAGTCACAGCAGTGACAGTGGGGACTCTTTATTGTGCCATCTTGATGACACCCTCTGCATCACCCCTCTTAAAGTTGCTTTGTGGAATGTGGACCATGTGGGAGACAAGCGAGGCAGCAAGGACCAGGCATGGGGCTTCACTCGGTAGCCAGGGGTGGCAGGACCGCTCTGAGGTGGTGATGAGAAGAGGGGCATTTGAGATGTGTCCTCAAGCTCAAGCCCACAGCTTTTGCAGAAGGACGTCAGGAGCAAGGGAGGAGAGGACTCCAGGCTGATTGCCAGGTGCTCTGGATGAGCAAGTGGGTGGGGATGGGGACTCTAAGGTCATTGTCACCCAGAGATGCTGTATTTCTCTCAGTGGGGCAGACTCCAGTGCCACAGCAGATGGGGTGAGTCACGAAAAGTATCAGCTCAGTCTCAGGCACTCAAGCCATCCCTGGCTCTTCATTGCCTCAGTCAAGCTTAACTAAGAACTAACTAGCACTAAGCCGGGCTTTAAGGCCCCTTCTTGGATGGTGTGCATGGTCTAATGAGTAACCAGACCAGGTAAATGAGGTCCCATGCCTCCATACTGCCTGCACTGCCATGCCACTCGCCCCCTGTGCCCCAAGTCTGTCTCAGGTTCCTAGACATCAAAGCCTTGAAAGATCAGCAGAGGCAGAAGTGGAGGCTGCAGAAAGACAACAGTGACCTATCCAGCCTTGGTAAAGTTGTTGGAAAAGCTAGAAAGTTTTAAAAAGTTTAACTTTCACATAAAGTAGAACTGTCACCTTTGAAATCTTTAAGTGAAAGCTGTGTTGGATCTAGTTATTTAAATGCCAGGCTGCCAGGGAGCATGAGGTGAGGTTCTCTGCTTGTTTTCTGCTGTTTTTCTAAGAGGAAAGACCGCAGAGTAGGCAGGAACAGCCCAAGGAGACCTGGAGTCCGTCCTGCACTGCCACAGGGAGGAGGCCCATGGTTGACCCTGGGCAAGTCATGAGCCCTCTCAGGGCCTTGGTGAACCCATCTGTAAACTGTCATTGGAGCAGATGCTCCCTAAGGCCCTTCTCACCTTGACACCTAGTGTCTTGGCTGTGCTGTAAATTTTCACTACTGGGTGATGTCATTCACCATGGTTGTGGCCCAAAAGATCTGTGGCTCTTGGAAAACCTGACCACATGCTCTCTGTTTGGGAGCCATAAGTCCTAGCACAGACAGCTGAAAGGCCTTTCCTGCCCAAACTCAGGGCAATGTGTTAGGTCACAAAACAAATCTCAACAAATTAAAAAGAACTGAAATCATCTCAACTACCTTGTCTGACCACAATGGAATAAAACTAGAAATCAACAACAAAAGGGACACTAGAAACCATACACATACATGGAAATTAAACAACATGCTCCTAAACAATGAATGGGTCAAAGAAACCAAAAAGGAAATTAAAAATTTCCTGGAGACAAATGAAAATGAAAACACAATACCAGAATCTATGGGATACAGCAAAAGCAGTTTTAAGAGGGAAGTGTACAGCAATAAAGGCCTGCATCAAAGGAGAAAGACTTTAAAGAACCTAATATTATACCTGAAGGAGCTGGAAGAACAAGAGCAAATCAAACCCCAAATCAGTAGAAGGAGAAAAATAACAAAGATCAGGGCAGAAATAAATGAAATAGAAATTAAAAAAAAAAATTACGAAAGGTCAATGAAACAAAGAGTTGGTTTTTTGAAAAGATAATTAACAAACCTTTAGCTAGACTAATGAAGAGAAAAAAAGACTCAAATAAATAAAATCAGGAATGGGAAAGGAGACATTACAATTGATACCAGAGAAATACAAAGGATCATAAGAGACTACTACAAACAACTGTATGTGAACAAACTGGAAAACTGAGAAGAAATGGATAAGTTCCTGGACAATGCAATCTTCCAAGGCTGAATCATGAAGAGCTAGAAAATCTAAACAGACCAATATCAAGTAATGAGATTGAAGCAGTAATAAAGTCTCCCAACAAAGAAAACTCCAGGACCAGGTGACTTCATTGCTGAATTCTACCAAATGTTTAAAGAAGAACTAAAACCGATTCTTCTCAAACCTTCCAAAAAATTGAAGAGAACATTTCCAAACTCATTCTATGAGGCTAACATTAACCTTATACCAAAATTAGAAAAAGATACAACAAAAAAAATGAAACTACAGACCAATATCCCTAATGAACACAGATGTGAAGATCCCCAGCAAAATACTAGCAATCAGAATCCAACCACACGTTAAAAAGATCATTCATCATGATCAAGTGGGATTCATCCCAGGGAGGCAAGGATGGTTCAACACACACGAATCAATAAACATGATGTATCACATCAACAGAATGAAGGATAAAACCATGTGATCATTTCAATAGATGCAGAGAAAACACTTGATGAAATTCAAAATCCCTTCATGACAAAAACACTCAACAAATTAGGTAATAGAAGGAAAGTAACTCAACACGATAAAGGCCATGTATGACAGACCCACAGCTAATTTCATACTGAATGGACAAAAAGTGGAGGCTTTTCCTCTAAGATCTGGACCAAGACGAGGATGCCCACTTTCCCCACTCTTATTCAACATAGCACTAGAAGGTCTAGCCAACCCAATTAGGCAAGAGAAAGCAATAAAGGGCATCTAAGTCAGGAAGGAGGAAGTCAAACTATCCCTATTTGCTGAGGACATGATCATATTCATAGAAAATCCTAAAGACTCCACCCAAAAATTACTAGAACTAATAAATGAATTCAGTATAATGGGATACAAAATCAACACACAAAATAGCTATACACCAATAATTAAATCAAGCTGAAGAAGAAAGTAATCCCATTCACAATAACTACCAAAAAAATGAAATACCTAGTAGTAAATTTAGCCAAGGAGGTGAAAGAACTCTACAATGAAAATTATAAAATATTGGTGAAAAAAATTGAAGAGAATACAAATAAATGAAAAGATATCCCATTGTCATGTGTTCGAAGAATTACATGATCAAAATATCCATATTACCCAAAGAAATCTATGCATCCAACTCAATACCTATAAAATACCAATGGCATTCTTCACAAAAATAGAAAAAGCAATCTTAAAATTTGTATGGAGCCACAATAGACTCTGTATAGCCAAAATAATCTTGAACAAAAATAACAAAGGTAGAGGCATCACATTTTCTGACTTCAAAATATACTAGAAAGCTGTAGTGACCAAAACAGCATGGTACTGGCATTAAAAACAGAAAAATTGACCAAATGGTATAGAATAAAGTGCCCAGAAATAAACCCACACTCTTACAGCTAACTGATTTTCAACAAAGGTGCTAAGAATATACAGTGGGGAAAGGACAGCCTCTTCAATAAATGGTGCTGGGAAAGTTAGATATCCATACGCAGAAGATTAAAAAACTAGAACCCTATCTCTCATCATACACAAAAATCAACTCCAGATGGATTAAAGACCTACATTAAGGACCTGAAACTATGAAACTACTATAAGAAAACATAGGGGACACTCTACACAAAATGGGCAGCACTTTTTTGAGCAAGACTACAAAGGCACAGGCAACTAAAGCAAAAATACACAAATGGCATTACCTCAATCTAAAAAGCTTCTGCACAGCAAGGCACACTATCAACAAAGTGAAGAGACCACCTACAGAATGGGAGAAAGTTTATGCAAAATACACATCAGACAGGAGGCTAATATCTAGAATATATAAAGAATTCAAACAACTCAACAGCAAAAAACCCCAAAGAACCCAATTTAAAAATGGGCAAAGGACCCAAACA
Source organism: Galeopterus variegatus (assembly GCF_000696425.1). Lineage (NCBI taxonomy): Eukaryota > Metazoa > Chordata > Mammalia > Dermoptera > Cynocephalidae > Galeopterus > Galeopterus variegatus. The sequence goes on along the minus strand of NW_007731066.1, from coordinate 122,938 downwards.
GACATTTCTCAAAAGAAGACATACAAATGGCCAACAAGCAAGATGAAAAAATGTTCACCATCATCAGTCATCAGGCAAATGCAAAACCTACACTCCCATGTTCATTGCAGCTCTATTTACAATGGCCAAGATATGGAACCAACCTAAGTATCCATCAGCGGATGACTGGATGAAGAAAATGTGGTATATATACACAACAGAATACTACTTGTCCATAAAAAAGAATGAAATTCTGCCATTTATAGCAACATGGATGAGTCTGGAGAAAATTACATTAAGTGAAATAAGCCAGACAAAGAAACAGAAACACCACATGTTCTCACTCATAACTGGCTGCTACGAAGGAAGGAAAGAAGGGAGGGAAGGAGGGGGGAAGGAGGGAAGAAGGAAGAAATGAAAGAAAGAAAGAAAAGACCACAACAACACGTTGAACTTTCAGAAGCACAGAACAAACCTAAGGATACAGGAGATGTGGGGGAGGGGGTGGCTGGGAAGTGAGAGGTTGGGCAAAGAGCATAAAGAAATATGATTTGTAAGAATGGATATGCTAATAATCAATCAATCAATCAATCAATCAATAAATAGAAGTGTTTCAACTTTCAAATGAACAAACAAAAACCACTCCAGTTAGAACGCCTGTTATCAACAGTACAGAAAATAAATGCTGGAGAGGATGCAGAGAAAAAGGAACCCTCCTACATTGCTGGTGGGAGTGTAAATTGGTAGAGCCACTGTGGAAAACAGTATGGTGGTTCCTCAGAGAACTAAAGATAGATCTACCCGACGATCCAGCTCTCCCACTACTATGTATATACCCAAGGGAAATGAAATCAAGATATCCAAAGACACCTTCACTCCTGTGTTCATCGCAACAATATACACAATAGCCAAGAGATGGAATCAAACTAAATGCTCATCTTGGATGAATGGATAAAAAGCTGTGTGTGCATACACACTGTGGAATACTATTCAGCTATAAAAAGAAGTGACAGCCTATCATTTGTACAACATGGATGGAACTGGAAACCATCATGTTAAGTGATGTCAGGAACAGAAAGATAAATATTATTTCCCACTCAGGTGTGGAATCTAAAGAAACAACAAAAAAGTGGTTCTCATAGAAGTAGAGGGTGGTTTAATGGTTGCCAGAGGCCTGGAGGGGAGGGGGCTGGGTGGACTAAGGGGTACAAAGCTATGCTACCTACCCAAGTGGATCATTGTTCAGTATATGCAGGTCTTGAAACAACACACTGAACCCCCTAAATATGTACAAGTAAATGTTAAAATAAAAAAATAAATAAAAAGGGCAACATTTTTTTAAAGATGAAAGTCACCCCAGTTTTGCCAGTTCCCTGCTTAAAACTGTCAATGGCTTTCTGTAGCACTTGGAAAAAATCCTGACTTCTTGCAGGGCCCACAGGCAGTGCCCACAGGCAGTGCCCTTGTGTGCGGGGCCCTGCCCACCCCTGTGGCCCTTCTGCACCCGCCACCCCTCCCCTCCCCAGCCCTGTCCTCTGTTCTGCTGCCCGGGGCTCGCCCAGCTAAGCTCGTCCCTGCTTTTTGTGTCCCCTCTGCCGGGAGGCTCTCTCTCCTCCCTTCCCCTGGCTGTGCCTCCTCACCCTTCAGGTCTCAACTTAAGTGTCCCTCCTTAGGGACATCCTCTGTGGCCATCCATGTCATGTAGGTCTCCTGTCATCCCCTCCCTCCACACCCACTGAAACTCAGGGGTTGTAAACTATATGGCCAGATCTGACTGCAACCCGATTTTGTGAATAAAACTTACTGGAACACAGCCACAGCCGTTCCTTTACCTGCTGACTGGCTGCCTTTGGGTGCCAGAGGCAGAGCTGAGTAGTTGTGACAGAGACCTAAAATATTGACTATCTGGCTCTTTTTAGAAAATGTTTGCCAGCACTTGTTCTAGATTAACCTCTTGTTTTCTTTCTTCATGCCATTCTTCACACGTAGTACTTATTTTACATATTTTTGTTTCCTTTTTTTTTTTCTTGCCTATCTTCCCATAAAAACATAAATTCCCTGGACCAGACCGATGACTGTTGACCGCATATTTATATCACTTCTTGCTCGTGTGGTCACAGCTGGGCACAGTCCCTTCTATTTCTTGCTCAACCTCATTGGCTTCCTGCATACTTTATGGAGCACGAATGAATTGGTTATTATAGAAAGTGGATAAAACTTTCCCACTGAGGGGTGGATAGGGTGGAGGATGGATAACAGGCTGGTTTCTGGAAGAAGAAAGCCTGAGCTGGGTATTTGTTCTAGTCTTGCTGCCATGAACTTGTTATGAATGGCCTCAATTTCTTCTGGAAGTAGGTAGATTATAAATTATAATTAACTGGGAGAGCCTAGCCTCCCTGGGCCTTAGCTTCTTCATCTGGAAAATGTTTTCCCAAGAGTACAGAATTACCACTGCAAGTGTCCTGGGGCTCTTGTTAAAGTCAGAGTCTGCGCATGAGGCCGAGTAATTCTGACTCACAGCGGGACCCACTGAACCAAATTCCCTTCATATTCCTGATGCTCATGCCTGGTTCAAGTTCTTCCACAAACATTTGTGTCTTTGGGCAGGAAGCCCCAGTCTCAGACTGATTGTTGTTAATGTTGCTGTTTCCTCTTCCCTTTAACCCTTCCTTCCATCCCCCAGCAGGTGTCCCGACTTCTTCCCTGTGATAGCAGAAGGGAAAGGGAAAGGAACTCCCTTGCTGGCTCTTGAGTTTCTGTAGCCAGATCTACTGAAGGAGAATTATCTTGAAAGAGACAAGATGCATGAGAGCAAGACCCTCCTCCCGTCCCTATCTGTGACCAGAAGAAAATTCTCAGGGCTGTAGACAAGCAAGCGAGTTGGAGAGGACGCAGGTGAGCTGTAGACAGGAGAGACCCTGCCCGAGAGGGGCTTGGCTTCCTCCTGCCCAGGTGAGCCCTGGAGAAATGGCAACCTTGTCAGACGTGCCTGTGGGAGCTGAGGGCAGAGGAGGCAGCAGGACCTCAGAGAAGAAATGGCTTTCTAATGAGTCTGGGTAAAGAGTGCCCTGGAAAGCCTCAGTTTATCCACAACCTAAAACAAAAAAGGCACAGCAGATGATTCCAGAGGGGTCCTGGGGCCAAAAGCAGACTCAGGGGCAGGAATGGGGATGATGCGGCAGTGACCTGCATGGGCATAGGACATCAAAGTCCAGGTGTCCTTTTCTTCTCCCTGCCTTCACCAAATCTCAGCATTTCATTGGCTTTCTGGAACCTTCTGGAAAACTGCAGAGAAAAAGGAGGGTGGGACTGTAGTAGCTGGTGTAATTCCACTACCCTGATTAGACAAAAAAAAATATTTTCACCCTTGGTTGATGTTGTTTGTATGTGATAGAGAGCAGAGGAAATTTGAGGCTGGGCTTGAAAATGGGGACAAAAGGGAGTATGGGATTTTGAACTGATAAGAAAATTGGTTTGGAATAAAAACACAGGGTGGAGAAGGAGCAAGAGTGAAAGGGAAAGAGAGAAAATAAGAGAGAGAGGCAGAGAATGAGAGAAAGAGAGAGAGAGAGAGATTGAGAAATCAATCCCCTAGCCACCAGCGGCCCAGCTGGTGGGCACCAGATGGGAAAATGATGATCTACAGATCAGATCCTGTTAACAAGCTTGATGACAACCATGAGAAGCCACCTGCACCTGGCTCTGCAGAAAATCTGGCACCAGAGCATGGTGCTCTGGGTAATCCATCTTGGGAACCACTGAGCCACGAACTTGTTAAACGCTATCCGTTGGAGACCTGCTCAGCTCACGCTCAACTGCAAATGGTGTTGGAATCTCTGCAACTGGAAGGCCAGATGGCACAAATGGTGGTGGATGAGGGTCCCATTGCAGCGAACGTGCATTGCAGCAGATGCCTGGGTTTGCATCTCCCAGGTTAGCTGAACTCATGTTGCTGGCATTCCCTGGGAAGTCAAGAGGCATCTGTTCATTCTGCGTGTCCCATTTCTTTCCTTTCAACATCCACCTTCCTCTGACCAGCATCTGCCCTTCTGCTCTGATGGAGCTGGGCGCTTCTGCTTACCTTCACCTACTAGGATCAGGCTGGTCCTGGTTAGGAATTGAGTCTATAGTGATGGGATGGGTAGACAGGGTAGCACAGCGAATGGAGAGCTCTGGGCTCAGATGGACTTGGACCCCAGTCCTGGCCCCACCACTATCTTTCCTCTGTCAAATGGGACTACCTACTTCATCGAATGGTTTTGAGGCTTAACTGGGATAATGCAAACAGAGTACTTAGTGCAGTATCTGGCACCTTGTACCCAGTACCTACTCAATGAGGGTAGCTTCAAGAGTGCAACCAACCATGCAGGTCTTGCATAACCCTTGTCATAGTAATAGCCCCTGAAGACTGGAACAGCACAGAGGGGACCAGGAGCCCAGTGCTCAGCTATCCGGGTGGAGCCATAATTCTTCCGGATCTGGGTGATCTTGTCTTTTAGGCCTGTATTCCCTGTGCTTCCTGGAATGTGCTCCCTTCTTCTGCCCAGGGAAGGCCTTGCAGAGTCCCAGCTGCATGCAGTGGTGGACACTGACTCTTCCCAGGCAGAATTGCATTAGAGGTTTCCATTTCCTGACCCTGCCTGTTGGAGATAGCCTGTTTCTAATTACTGTACCTACCCGTAATCAGATGAGAGCAAACTGAAAAAATGGCCTTGGTGGGAGCCACTGTCACTGCTGGATTGGCTTTGAAGCTTTTAATCTCATTATTAATAATGAACATTTTGGTGCTGAACTTTTGAAAACACATTCATCCGCCATCCTTTCCTCAAAAACGGTCTTCACTTGAGAGGCAGTGTGTGGCAGGAAGGTTGTAGTTCAGGTCCTCGATTATGCTTCAAAACTCAGCTCTTCCCTCTGTGCCTCAGTTTCCTCATCTGTAAACTCAGGGCTTAGATCCTACAACATCTAGGATCCCTTTTGCTGCTTTATTGAAGTTGAACACTTGTAGGAAAAAATTAAATCACTGAGATCTGGAGTAAGCAGCTGAGAGTATCGGTGACCAGTCAATGCCCTTTGGTTTTTAAAATTACTTCTCTGAGAATAGACCTTTAGTGAGTGACGATGCTCTGTGACCCTTTAGCAGGGAGAGTTGTTGAGAAATGGCTTCCTGGGTTGACACAGTTTTCATAAGAATATTTTTTCATTCCAAGGGTGTTCTGGATTGGATGTAATCATGTCTAAGTAGTCCTAACCTTGGCTTCTCATTAGCATTATCTTGGATGGTCACTGGGGTGGGGTTGTGGTGATGGAGGGGGCTGGGCAGGAGATGCAGAATAGAGTACGCAGGAGCCAGACTGGATTGGGTTTTCTGGGCCTGGTCAGGAATCAACATCTGACATTTCACAGTAAGCACTGGCAAAGCATTGCTGCCCCCTCTGCTTCTTCTCGGTCCTGGATTCTCTCTGGTTGACACCTAAGCCTGGCCTGCCCTAGCACTTCAGAAATTTGAGGTAGAGCCTTGAAAGTTGGGATGGGCAGCCTCTCTCTCTGCAAAATTAGGATGTGGGTGAAGTTTGTCTTAGGGGTGGCTCAGATGCTCACTGCATTCATCCGCCTGGCTATGGAAGTCTTTCTTAGGAAGACATATCATATCTATCAGCAGGCATAGGAGAGACAGTGCTATGGTAACAAATAGCCTCCAAACCCTGGTGGCTTAACTCAGCACATGTGGGTCTAGCATCCCTCCAGGGCAGCTGCCCGCCACATAGTGACTCAGTTATCCAGGCTGCTTTGATCTCGTGATGCTACTATTTCTTCACAAGGCTTCTAGGTCACTGTGGCAAGAGATGGGGGGATGGAAGGTGAAGCTCCACTCTTCAGTGCTGGCCACAGCCCCTTGGCCAGGACTGGTCACACAGGGGAGCACGTGGACACTATTTCTTCACAAGGCTTCTAGGTCACTGTGGCAAGAGATGGGGGGATGGAAGGTGAAGCGCCACTCTTCAGTGCTGGCCACAGCCCCTTGGCCAGGACTGGTCACACAGGGGAGCACGTGGACTGTTGGTGAGCATGATAGCTTCTGCCACAACATCTGATATCAATGATTCCCAAAATCTAGTTCAGTTTCTTACCTTAAGAGAAACTGGCATTAGAAGGAACACTTTGTGCTCGTCACTCTATCTTGGTTCAATGTCACCAAACTCTATGAGGTAAGTACTGATATTATCACCATTTACTATGAAGAAATGGAGACTTGGAGAATGTGTTATTTGGGACTTGTGGTTGCAAGTGTTCAGGTCTAATTGGCCTATGCAAATAAAGGGGAATTTATTTACATAAGTAGAAATTCTAGGGCTCCAGGCACAGCTGGATCTAGGGTCTTAATGATGCCAACAAAACTCAGTTTCCTTCCCTCGTTTCTGCTTTTCGCTGTGTTGGTGAGCTTTCTAGGTGTGGGAGCCCCGGCATCTTCAGGTTTATGCCTTCTCAGTTACAAGTACAGTAGCAGGAGATCTTTTCCTTCTCAGGGCTCCCAGCTCAGATCCCAGTGCTGAGTCTCTTTGGTCTAATGTGAGGCATGGGCCATGCTGATTCAACTGCTGTGACATATGCTGATAGGTCTATCAGCATAGACCTGGGTTACTTACCCACCTGAAGAGGAGGGGTCAAGCGGTTGGGTACATTCAGCCTGAAGGAAAATCACGGTTCTGTTACCTGGAGAAGAGAAGATGGATGCTGTATAGGCAAAGAAACCAAGAATGCAGGCACCTGCCTCAGTGAGTTTAAATAATGTGCACAAATTTTTACACCCACTAAGTGGAGGTGGCAGTATTTGAGCCAGATTCTATTTGACTCCAAAGCCCATGGTTCTCCCAGTTGCTGCTGTGGCAGTGTGAGAGCACTTCTGCCATGTGACCTCCTGGGCACAGTCAGTCTGGTGCAGCTGGAGTCCCACTGGTGACAGGGACTTCCATCTCTGCCATGAACCTGTTCTGTTTTTGAAGAGGGCTCATGTGTAGTGACATGTGCCGCCTTCTTCCGAAGGGGAATGAATTGCAGTCCAGAGTCTCCCTTCCCCAGGGATGACTGCAGTCGAATCCTAGCTCTAGCCCTGGCCTGCGAGGAGGGTCTCTGCTGCTGAAGGCATTTCGGGCATCAGTGTGGAAGGCACAGGATGAGGGATGTGCTTCTTGATGGCTTCAGGTTAACAGCTCGCCAGTGACTGCTTACCGTGCCTTGGGGAAGGAAGCTCTGGGACTGGCTTGAAGTCCAGAGTAGGGTCAGGAGGGCTGCTCCGGGCAGGACGGGTGGATGGAAATGAAGGGCGTTCCCCCTTGGTCGCACACGCCCCGGGGGCATCTCATCCAACTTGACTGCGGGTGGCTTCGTCCATATGTCTATGGGGTGCACTGTCTTCCTCATGGAAACTCCCTCTCCCCTCTTCCCAGATTTAAAATCCCTTCAGGGCAGAGACTGATTTCTATTTCTAACAAGCCTTATGGGTTCCTTTAGAGATGCCATTTCTGAAAGCCCCTTGAGCAGACAGACCTGGAGGAGGAGAAAAGCAGGTGTCAGACCCTCTGTGTGTGTGTCTTTACCAGGACCACACGTGTAGGTATGTATGTTTGCATGTGTGTTGTGTGTGCATGTGTGTCTGTGTGTGTCTGTGTGTGTGCATGTGTATGTCTCTGTGTCTGTGTGTGCGTGTGTATATATGTATGTACGTTTGTGTCTCTGTGTGTATATGCATGTATATCTGTGTGTGTATGCGTGTGTACATGAGAAGCATACTTTTTTTGCCTGGGTGGTGGTCTTGCTGAATAAGAGACATATAAAAAAATGTCTGCCCTTTCATGTGGTAATGCAAGGCTGATAACATTTTTGCTTTTCCTTTTAAAAGGAAGGATAGAAAACTATGGCCAAAGACATTTTCCTGGTTTTTCATGGCTGATGGCCCTGCCAGCTGCAGTCACCTCAGGCTTTTGAGCTGTGCAGGAGTCACGGCTGCTTTGAGGTGACAGAAGAAGGGGTCAACGGCTGGTCATTTGCTGGCTGGGAGCTCGGAGCCTAAAACCTGTCCTCTGGCACGCTGGTCTCACCTGTCCAGCCACCAGGGCCCCCCTGCTTTCATGCAGCGCTCACCTCCCACTTCCCTTTCACATGCTTTTGATTAAGATGGAAAAAAAAAACAAAAAAAAACCAACAAAACAGTGACCGACTCTGGAATTTTACCAAGCATAGATTTTTTTTTTTTCCCCTCTTGGTGAAGTCAGTTTCCTCCTCTGCGAAAAGAAGGGGTTGGGCTGGGTGATCTCACAGATCCCCTCTGGCTTTTAAATTGATTACAGTCCCCGTTGTTCCCTCCCCACCCTCAATCTCCCCAACTTGGTGAAAGGCTGTGTCAGTACTTAAAGAAGCTTCCAGTGTTAATCCTCTACAGTCTTACAAATTAGTCGGGGAACAGCAAATGGGAAGGAGGAGGTAGGTCTGGGGAGGTCCCATGAAGGCTGCTTCCCAAAGGACAGATTGTGTTCTTGTGCATTTGGGGGAGATGTTGAAGGAATCCCACTAAACCCTGATCCTCCTGAGAATCAGCACGGAGCCCCAGAGAGTCTAAGTCGGTCTGAGGTTCCACTCCAAAATGTGCATATCTAATAATACGTCAAACTAACTCTGATGCAAATAGCCCAAGAACCAAACGTCAAGAGAGGTGGCCACGGACCAGGGCTACTCAACCTCGGTACCATTGACGTGTGCGCTGGCTAATTCTTAGTTGTGGGGCGTCCATTGCACTGCAGGGTGTCCAGCAGCATCCCTGGTCTCCACCCACTAGCTGCAGTAGCACCTTCCCCAGTTGGTACAATCAAAAATGTCTCTAGACACTGTCACTTGTCTTTTGGGGGGTAAAATCAGCCCTGTTTGAGAACTGCTGCCATAGACAGGGCTTCTACTTGGACCCTGTAATTGTACATTTTGCTCAACACAGACGGGTTTCTAGAAGGGAGGATAGTTTTTGTCACTGCTGAGGGGAAGATGCCTTCCAGCTGAAGCCAAACTGTGCTGGACACAGCCAACCCTGTGGTTGGGGGTGTCTTTGATCCTGGTCACAGCCTGTGAAAGGGAGGTGGGTGCCTCTTGGAGAATCCCTCTGTTGGGACCTGCCGTAGCACTACTAAACTTGCACAATTGTGGTGCAGGAGATATAACACTCTGACTCTGAGAGCCCATTTGGACACAACAAGCTCCTTGGGCACATTGGAAAGTAACCATCCCGCTACTGAGTGTTGACTGAGCACTTGCTCTATGCTCAGCACTATGCTGAGTGCTTTGCAAACATCATCATTTTTGATATTTCCAGCAACCCTATGATGTGGCTTCTCTTATTATCCCTAGTAGACAAATGAGAAGAGTGAGCTCAATAATGTTTCCAAATGGTTGCCCTGGGATTTAAACTTGGACTATCTGACTCCAGAGACCACATTATAAACCACTGTGTGGTATACATATGCATGTCTCTTCCCATTTCCTGAAAAATACACTTCTGTGGCTCAAACGCCAGGGAAATATGACTTTAGGTGAAAACACATTATAATAAAAATCAAGGGATGCCTTTTGGATTAAACCTTGCTGACTGGGGACCAGGAACATCAGCCTGGAAGCATTCTGCTCCCTGGGGAGCAGAAGAGGAATGAAGTTCCACCCAGTGTGAGTGATGAGGTATCTCGTTTTGTCCATGTTCCTGCCTGTTTGAGAAGTTTTGGAGTGTGAGAGAGTGACAAGGAGCAGCATGGGAGGTGGAAGGGGAAGGTGACGTGCGAGAGGATGTTGAGTGGGGCTTAGGACATCTGTGTTGCTTTGCGTTGCTTTGCCCTCCATGGATTTGTCACCCCACTTCCCCTGGGTGATGGAGGCACAAAGGATTACTCAAAGCCCATCTCTACTGAGCAGTGAGAGGCCCCAAAGTGGTTAATCTCCCTTTGGGACACTCAAGTGAGAGGCATCACTTCCTTGGGAAATTAGTGCCGAATTGGGGTTCTCTTCTTGCATTTATTTTCCAGACCAGGAATTAACAGGAAGAGAACAAAGGTGGGGTTATAGTTTAACAGTATAGGCTGCTAACTTTCAGTGAAACAAGCCAGATGACATTCCAGTAGACAATTAAGTGGTCCTATCAACAATAGTTTGATCTTGGCAAACATTCCTTCTTACAGCAATTTCTCAGTATCTTTGCATAACAATCAGTAACTAGTCTGTCTTTTGAGCCAGCAACCTGCTGTGCCACAATCCTTATCTTGCAACAGAGACTTATAGCTTGAGGGAAATTTCCTGTCCTCAGCAAGGTCAATATTTGAAATTGCAAGGCTTTGGAAAACCAGGCCCTGTGAAGTACATATGCTTATAGTATATTCCACACATCTGCATACCTCTGTCATCACCAGTGAGAGGTTTTAGACAGTGTTCTTTAGCTGTGAAATTTTACAAACAGCACCAGAAACCCCCTGTGGGATAATGAGAACTTTGGGTTGGATTGGTGCTGAGAAGGGTCCTGCTGTGCTTGCTTTATTGCCTGAAGACTAGCAAGTAGGGAAGACTGAAGCCATCATTTATAATGGTTATTACTTCCACTAATGAGCATATTGCAATCGTACTTAAAAACCCCTTAATTCGGGCTGGCCCGGTGGCGCACTGAAGAGTGCGCCGCTTGGGAGCGCGGCGGCACTCCCACCAAGGGTTTGGATCCCATGTGGAGACCGGTCCCCGCTCACTGGCTGAGCGTGGTGCAGGTGCAACACCGAGGGTTGCAATTCCGTTACCGGTCAGTAAAAAAAAAGACAAAAAGGAAAAAACAAACAAACAAGCAAACAAAAAAATCCCCTTAATTCATAGTGGACTGGAAATAGGAAAAAGCAGGGAGATGTGGAATGTCAGCAAACTGGGAATGCCTCATAAGGGGGCTGCCAAACTGTGGCCGGTGTGTCAGGCTTATTTTCCTATGGCTGAAGATGCGCTTCAGCAGATCATGTTAGAGAAACAGGACAGTGGGCTGAGCAGATCCTGGGTGGTACTGTGGGACAGTTACAACATGTTACAAGAGAGGAAAGAGGCATCAAGAGCAGGCTGGTGGCAAAGAAAAGTGGTGTGTTTGGTGGAATGTGGAAGTGATTTGCCTTGTCAATATGTAAGGAGAGTATGGTCGAAGCAGAAACAGGTGTGCATAAATAGCAGCCCTGGTGCTGAAGGGGTCACGCTGATAGGATGGTGATCATGAAAAAAAAAAAAAAATTCCGAGTGGTGTGTCAATTAGGTCTTTTACTGCAAGTGACAGAAACCCAGCCTCAACTAATTTAAGCAAAACACAAAACAAAAAATGAGTGTGAACGTGTGTGTGTGTGTGTGTGTGTGTGTGTGTGTGCAGGGGGAGAGGTGTATTTATTAATGTAATGGAGAATTTTGGAGGTGTATCCAGAAGCTCAAATGATGTCAAAAGGACTTTGTTTCTCTTAGTCTTTTGGCAGCACTTTCTTCAACTGGCCACTCCTGTGGGAAGGTGGTCCCCAAGCAAGTCCAGGTTGAAGGCCAGTAGAAAGAGAGGGCTTCTCTTTCTCAATCGTCCTAGCTATGATCCCCAATCTGAGTCTCATTGGCCAGTCCTGGGTTCTACACTTCCCCCAAACTGGGGGTTTAGGTCAGGCCCACCCAAACTACATGACTTGAGCGTAATGGACAGCCCTCTCTCAGAGGGGCAGACACCTCACAGGCTCACTGGGGGTTCAGATGGGCGACTTGGGTCGTTTCACTTTGTGTGGAACAGTGATCTACAGCCAAGAGCTTGCTGATCACACAGAGTAGTCCAGCCCCTGGATTTCCCTTCCGTTCTGTAATAAGTCGGGTCTATCAATTTGATTTCAATGACAGTCACGTCCTAACTGGTGATTTTTGATTAAAAAAAATAAAATCCAGGGTCGAATTTGCTGATAAATATCACATACTAAGTTGTAGAGATGAGCATAAAGCAGCATTTTTTTCTTCTTTTTAAACATGTACATTTTTTAAAGGGAGTCCGGGTCTTAGTGTCTTTTTAAAGTTTTTCATTATCCCACCCAGTGGTGGCTTTCCCGATTTCTTGTAACACAAGGTGATTCACACAAACCTCAGGACCAGAAGCTTGTCCATCCTCCAGTGCTGCACTTGCTTCCCTGCAGTGAGGCCACCAGATGAAAAGGTGCACAAACTTTTCATTTACTTAACAGTGGCCACGACCATGTCTATGGTGAGAACTGATGTGCAATCCCAGAAGTTTCAGGTTGAACAGGTTCAGTATAGCACATCTGCTTGCCTTTCTTTTTCTTTTCTTTTTTTTTTTTTTGTTGGAAGACGGTACTGAGATCAAACCCTGGACCGTGGTGTTATCAGCACCGAGCTCTAGCCAGCTGAGCTAACCGGGCAGCCCTCCTGCCTGCTTTTTGTTTTACAACCCTAGACTATCTTCTTATGATCTGATCTTTGTTTCGGTATGCAAGCTCCTCCCAAACTCCAACCAGATCTTCCCATGAGGCATTTCAGCAAGAACATATTTTGCTCTGCCCTAAATTTCCATTTTTCTTTTTGGGTTATGACTTTTTTCCTCATAAGATCATTCAGAAAAGGGCAGAAAATGGAGAGACTGGGGGAGGTGCCTGCTTAGTCTAGTCTTGGCTGGACACTTCCTTTTTGGCTCAAAATGGATTAAAGACTTCTAAATATAGGAAAGACCTGAAACTGTGAATCTACTAGAGGGAAACATAGGGAAAAAGCTTCCTGATGTTGGTTTGGACAATGTTTTTGGATATGACATGAAAGCACAGGCAAACAAAAGCAAAAATAGATAAGTGGGATTATACCAAATTAACAAGCTTCTGCACAGCCAAGGAAACAATCAGGAAGTGATAAGGCAACCTATGGAAGGAGAGGAAATATTTGCAAACCATATATTTGATAAGGGATTAATATCCAAACAAAACAAAACAAACAAAAAAGGTTAGACACAGAGTTACCATGTGACCCAGCAATTCCGCTTCTTGATATATATTCGACAGAAATAAAGACAAGTCCACACACTTGCACGTAAATGTTCACAGCAACATTATTTATAATAGCCCAAAGTGGAAACAATGCAAATGTCCATCAGCTATGAATGGGTAAAATATGGTCTGTAGAGGATTTTGATTAAGAAGTGATTAATGAGATATAAATAAAACACATACACCTCACAGGATCAAAGTCCTTAGTTTAGAAGGCCAAAGCCTGTAGTTAGGGGGCTAAAGCCCAACCCTTTAGGAAAAAATGTAGGAATGCTGAGATTGAGAAAAACCAGAAAATTTATTTTTTTCCATTTTTATTTTATTTATTTATTATTTATTTATATATTTACTTATTTGTTTTGAATATTCATGAGATACCAAGCTGATTGTCCCCCTCCTGTCCATAATGTGGGGGCCAGATTCATACTGGGGACATATCCATTACCAGAAATTACTTTTGTACCCTTTGTCCCCTCTCAATTATTCCCCAACTTCCCTCCCCTTCCCCCTCTCCCCTCAACTCCAATTTGTAGCCCTAGGAATGTTCCCTCCCTCTGTTGGATCATGGGACTGCTGTGGTCTTTCTTTCCTTCCTTCTTTCTCTCTTAGCTCCCACATATGAGTGAGCACATGTCTTTCCTCTGTGCTTTTCTTGTTTCACTCAACATAAGTTTCTCCAGGTTCATCCATGTTGTTGCAAATGGGAGCATTTCATTCTTTTTTATGGCAGAGTAGTATTCCATATTGTATATATACCACAGTTTCCTTATCTAATCATCTGTTGATGGACATTTAGGTTGGTTCCATGTCTTGGCTATTGTAAACAGAGCTGCAATGAACATGGGAGTGCAGGTATCTCTTCGACATGATGATTTCTATTCTGGATATATACCCAGAAGAGGGATTGCTGGATCATACGGAAGATCTATCTATAGTTGTTTGAGAAACCTCCAAATTGTTTTCCAAAGTGGTTGTACTAATATACATTCCCACCAACAGTGCAGCAGTGTTCCCTTCTCTCCACACCCTCACCAGCATTTGTTATTTAGCATCTTTTTGATTATAGCCAGTCTAACTGGAGTGAGATGGTATCTCAATGTGGTTTTAATTTGCATTTCCCTGATTACTAGGGATGTTGAGCAATTTTTCATGTATCTGTTGGCCATTTGTATGTCTTCCTTTGAAAAATGTCTATTCAGCTCCTTTGCCCATTTTTTAATTGGGTCACTTATTATTTTTTTTTTACTGTATAATTGCTTGAGTTCTATGTATATTCTGGATATTAGTCCCTTGTCAGATGCATAGTTGGCAAAATTTTTCTCCCATTCTGTAGGTTGTCTGTTCACTCTGTTGATTGTTTCCTTTGTTGTGCAGAAACTTTTTAGTTTGATATAGTCCCATTTGTTTACTTTTTCTTTTGCTGCTTGTGCTTTTGGGTTCATGTTCATAAAGCCTGTGCCCTGACCTAACTGCTGAAGTGTTTCACCTATATTTTCCCTTAGTAATTTTACAGTTTCGGGTCTTATACCTAGGTCTTTAATCCATTTTGAGTTGATTTTAGTGTATGGTGAGAGATGCATATCTAGTTTTATTCTTCTGCACATGGATATCCAGTTTTCCCAGCACCACTTGTTGAAGAGGCAATCTTTTCCCCAATGTAGATTTTTGTTGCCTTTGTCTAATTTCAGATGGCTATAAGTCTGAGGAGTGATTTCTGGGTTCTCAATTCTTCTCCACTGAAGACTAGAAAATTTGCACCAGACTAAAGCCTTTGATGTAGATAAGAGAAATGAAGCAGACGGAGATTGTTCTGGGGGCAGTTGCACTTAGTACAGCTAGACCTAAATGAATGGAAAGTAGGTAAGCCAAAATCTTCAAAGATATTCTGCTAGATTAGTTAGTACCTGGGGGACATTCCACATCCCGGCCTAATCTGTTTCTTTGAGTTTCTTAGGGAGTTAGGTGCTTTGGTGATTCTCTCATTGTTTCTCTTGGTTTTATGACTCCTTTGGATAGTAAATTGTTTGACCCATGTTAAGCTATACATGCTTAAGTGAAGTTTGTCATGTAGCCAGTTTCTTTATGTTTTCACTATGATTGATTAACCATCTGTTTTTCTTTTGTAACTTTCTTGTCTTTACCATAAAAGTTGAAGCAAAAACTGACCCGGGGCTGCACCTTGCTTGTTCTTTCTGAAAGGAGTTGTCCTGGTGCAGTCCCTTCGGGCTTCTCATCGTTTTTAACACTTGGGCTCTGAGTAATCTTTGTGTCCCCCTCACTCTGTGAGCGGTGACAATGGTCTATCTATATAATAGAATATTATTTACAATAAAAAGGAGTGAAGTACTGGTACAAGCTACAGAGTGGTTGAACCTTAAAGGCATTATGCTAAGTGAAAGAAGCTAGTCACAAAATACCACATATTGTATGACACCATTTTCAGGAAATATCCGTAATAGACAAATCCAGAGACAGAGCACAGATTAGCCATTTCCAGTGGGAATGCAGAAGGGACTGCTTTATGAATGGGGTTTCATTTTGAGGTGATGAAAATGTTCTGAAATTAGATAGTCATGTTAGTTGTACAACCCAGTGAATATTCTAAAAACCATCAAATTGTACAC
Source organism: Galeopterus variegatus (assembly GCF_000696425.1). Taxonomy (NCBI): domain Eukaryota; kingdom Metazoa; phylum Chordata; class Mammalia; order Dermoptera; family Cynocephalidae; genus Galeopterus; species Galeopterus variegatus. The sequence goes on along the minus strand of NW_007731066.1, from coordinate 107,274 downwards.
TTTACATAGGTGAATTGTGTGGTATGTGAATTATATCTCAATAAAATGGATGTGTGTGTTATGTATTGAGAGGTGGGGGGGGAGAAATAGAGAGAAAACTGACTAGCTGAACATCAGGGTGAGGGTGTTTAATCTGCAGAATTCTCTGATGGGTGTAGAAATTAGCTGGAGAAAAAATTCAGTGCTACATTTACTTCATAAATAATAATGACAGGATATCCTTTCATCCCCCCCAAGCTAATCACTTTTGATCATGTGTTAGGTCTCTAATAATTCTTTACACTAATTCATGAAAATTTTTGCTATTGAGCAGAAAGATTTAATATTCTCAATTTCAGGGAGAGATGTGTACATCTAACTTGAATTGGACAGGGTCATTCCATGAGACCATGTGTGCTGTGGGAAACCTTTTGGTTATGAAGCACTGGGAAAGCACCTCACAGCTCAGAATGGAATGACAATGAGAGTCTAAAGGAAGTTCTTTTCTCTCTTGCTTAGGAATAAAAAGTGTTATAATTTATAAGAGCAATTCAGAATGCTTTGTGAATCTCAGGTCTTGCCTGGTGGTATGATTTATGAGAGCTTCCTTCCGCCTGAGCTGTCTTTGACTCTAGTGAGGGCCAGACCGAGAGGGGTGCCTGAGAGATTGGTGCAGGAAGACCAGAAGGAGCTTCTTTCAAACAGCAGCTATGTCCTTAGCTAACCGAGAGGATAATGTCTGAGCCAGAGTTGGCTATTAGTAGTAACTTGGTGTTAGGGACTGGTCCCAGCCACCTCGACACCCTTAGGTCCCAGCACTGCATCTGACACATAGTAGGCATTTAATATTATTTTCTTCAATGGTAAGTGTCAACTAGGATGCAATGGGTAACACAAATAGTAACATGGCCTTACAGAAATAGTAAGGGAAATGTTAATCTAATAATCACACGCAGATGCAATTACAAATTATAAAATATCTTAAAAGGAAGAATATGCAGGAACATGTGGAAATATTGACGACTGGTCACATAAAACCCCCATAAGCTTTATTCTGGCATACTATAGGTCTCTATAAGGGGATGTGTTTAGACAGAAGAGAAATTAGGTCATCCTAGCTGGCCCCAGGGCTTAGATGGTCAGGACTAAGTTACTGAATGGAAAACTGCTTATCCCAGTGTGTCTCTTTATTGAAGGAGCAAAAGGCAAATGGATAGGGCTTCTCTTGGAACCTAGAGAAATTAGGTCATCCTAGCTGGCCCCAGGGCTTAGATGGTCAGGACTAAGTTACTGAATCGAAAACTGCTTATCCCAGTGTGTCTCTTTATTGAAGGAGCAAAAGGCAAATGGATAGGGCTTCTCTTGGAACCTTGTTGCAGGTGGAACACAGTTGTCCTGTGCCACCAATTAGTGACAATGCATCAGGGAACCAGGAGGGCAAGGAGTCCCCACTGAAGAGGGGATGCTGTGCTGCCACCATGTAGTAAAGCTGGGAGCATTCTCCTTCCCTTGCATTGGGTTTCAAAATGCTCCTTAGGTGGGTGGGTATACGCCATGTGCTCCCACTGGCCCATCAGGGAACCCGGGGTGTTCTTTTCCATCACTTGTTACCTTTATTGTTTTTGGTATGTGCTTGTTGTAAGGAGCTTTGATTCCATATTCAGCAGCCTGCCAGATATGTCTCCACTCAGATACTCCACAGGAAGCCAGTACGAGTATTTAGCATGTTCAAAAGTGGGCTCACTACCTCTCCTCACCACCTTACCAGCTGTGTCTTCTGTACTCTCTGACCTGGTAAATGGCAGCTGGCAGTCCCAAGGCCGGAAATGCAAGTGCCTTTTGTGCCACCACCCTCTTCCTCTCTTCCCAGGGCTAACCTATCACACTCTTGGTCACCACTTCTCTATATATTCCATTGAATTTATCCTCTCTTTTCCATCCCCACTGCTGCTATGTTAGTAATTTTATCCCATATTAGTGCAATTATTTCCTGCCTGGTCTTCTTGTCTTCCATCTGGTGTCCCTCTAATTCATCTGCCACCCTGTCACCAGATCATTCTAAAATGCTAATATGACCATGTTAACACATCCACTTAAAACCCTTTGGTGGCTTCCTTCTGGTTAGGGATCAAGGCCAAACTCTGCAGCATGGGTTTATGGTTCTCCACTGCCTAGCCCTGTGGGTGTCTCTAGCACGTTGCTTGCCACCCCTCCAGCCCTCGTCCTGAAGCTTCCCTGAAGGGCTTCTTCAGCAGCTCAGGCTGCTCTCTCCTGGACTGCCTACCTGTGCCACTCATCTTTTAGATTTGGCTCAAGAGTCACCTCCTCTGTGAAGCTTTTCCTGACTTCTTCTCCCAGACCCCATCCAGGATGAAACTCACCTCTTCCTCTTTGTGGGATTATATTGCAGTGCAGTCAAAAGCAGAGGGTTTGGAGGTGGATAACCCCAGTCCACACCTTGGCATCACCTGTTATTCTCTGAGTGATCAGGGCAGGTACTACACCTTTCTAGACCTCAGCCTCTCCCTCTTTGAAATATGGAGATTATAGTGCCTTGCTCATAGCGTTCTTCTCAGGATTAAATGAAATAATCTATGTAAACACCTGGCACATGGGAAGCCCTCAGTAAATGTTTCCCCTGATGTGAACCCCCAACATATTCTGAGCAAGTTTTCACCCTAGAAAGGTAACACCTTAGTGTGTTCTTATTTCTTTGTGCATCCACTGCTAGATTCAGCCCGATGAAGACAGGTTGATGTTTGTTTCCTCGGTTACCAGAACAGTGCTGGGGAAATAGTAGACACTTAACCATCTTACAGCTTCCTGTTGTGTTTCAGAGAATCTCAGGAAATCAATTAAGTCATTGATGGATGGTATGATTGAGAGGAGATCTTCCAAGTGGTGATGTGGGCCTCAGGACCAAGGGAGATGAAAGCACAGTGAGTCCTGGGCACTCCCAAATTCCCAGTTCTGCAGGTGACATGCTGGCAGTCATCTTGTTTCTTCTGGCTTATGAGAAAACATTTCAAATAATATAATTATAAACTTTAAAAAGCCAAAAAATTTTAAAAATTAAACTATTCGTTCCAGAAACATATATTGAGTATGTAGGCTATTGTTTTATTAAAAGGTCACTATTTAATTTGCTGTTTGTTGGGGTAATTGTTGTTGTCCCTAGCACAAACTTTCCTGAATATAACAGTGGTTGGCCTGTTTGGTTGAAAATGGGGCCCCTTCCAGAAACTTCGCCAGTTATCTGCTTCATTTAGCTGTAAATAAAATGTAAACAAAATGACCCCACTATCTATTTACTTTGGGATGGAGCTATAAATTTAATCAGAAAAAGACAAGATACTTCATTGTCTGGAAATTATGGTTGTATACCATCTGGAAATGTCATCTGCATCTTTGAGTTTGGAGGAATATATATTAAAGGTAAAGCACTCAGCTCAAATGCACGTCTTACAGAAAACCATAAGTAGAGTTTTCCTGATTAATCTTTTTAAGTTCCAGTTTGTTCTAGAAATTCAAAATGCCTTTACAGCACTCACTATTAATTGATCATCTGATAAAAAAAATAAGCAATTTTAATGAAATATTTACTGTGCTTTTTCTTTGCATGAAGAAAATTTTATTATTTAGCTTGTGATATCATAAGCTATGACTCTAATAGTGAAGTTCTAGAAATTCAAAATGCCTTTACAGCACTCACTATTAATTGATCATCTGATAAAAAAAAATAAGCAATTTTAATGAAATATTTACTGTGCTTTTTCTTTGCATGAAGAAAATTTTATTATTTAGCTTGTGATATCATAAGCTACGACTCTAATAGTGATTTGACCCTTTCTAACACTCAGGTGTTTGTCATTTGAACGGCATTTATTTCACCGGAGGAGTTTGGTTTATGAATGAATATAGACCACTGAATTGCTAAGGGGTTCCTACTGTTTTGATTTTACAAAGAATTGGAATTAATAAAAAATCAATCTCTCTTTTGGTCAAAATATTACCAATTTCTTAAGATCTCTGTTGTGTGAGTTTTTGTCTTAATTGTAGATATCTGGGGTTGTAGGATCATAGAATGTTAGCTCAGTATAACACCCTGAGATCATCCCCAAATGGAAGCTTCTGGAAAGATTCACAGTCTACTTTAGTCTTCAGTGTTCAAAGTTGGAGGCACTTGGGCCTTACTGCCTTTGGCCCAAGAAGTCATATGCATTCTTTTCTCTTTCCTTTGCCTCTTATTCACTTCCCTTCCATAAACAATACCAAAGGAATTGCTGGTCATCTCTCACTCAGTTTTGCCAACAAGCCTTGACTGGGAGCCACAGTCATGAATCCTCTGAAGACGCACTGTTTTGCTCAGGTGTCTCTAATAAATAATGCTCTGCTGTGTGGTGAGCCGAAGCAAATGAGTTATCTACTGATATAAAGCTGATGACAGGGAGCTAGTTTTGTTTTATTGAGTTATCTGTACTGTTTGGCATAATAAGTTGTGTTGAAATACTTCCCATTTCTGTGCCTGCATTTATTAGTTTAAAATTTGGATCTTTTTTTATTGCCGTTGGTGCTTGGAATGGGTTTCAACATGATATGCAATTATCTCTCTGTCATGTTCGTTTTGGTTTAATTGCCTATTCTGTATCATAATGGGTAAGTCAGCAGTAGACAATGTCCCTTTGTTTGAGAGCACTGCATTAAGGTATCTCACATAACTTTATAAATTATTTGTTATTCCAGGCAACACTGGAACTACAAACTTCAGAAACAAATTTCGTCCTTATTCCCCTTGAAACTACTTAGAAACCTAACATCTCTCCACATGACCAGAGAGAGAGCTGCTGTTTGGTTCAATTTTCTTCTTTTTCCCAATTTATTTTCCCACTATTGCTTTGCTGTATCATGTAATTCTGATTTCTGTTACTGCATTTCCATCTTCTAAATACAGCAGATCCTTGGCATTTGCAGACTTCCAAACTCATGGAATTGACTCTTTTTCTAGAGGCCCTAAGGTTATTAGAAGTTTTGTAGAGACAGGAATTATAATTTCACCTCCTATATGCTGGTGTGCTGGAGAGGCCCTTTGCTAACAAAGGTGCTTGCTTGACTAACCCAACCCTCAGCATGGAATCACTTTTCCATAATAGAAGGTTCTAGCTGCATCTGGGTAACTACTTTCTTAATCCTTACTCATCCTCAGGCATATTTTTATGGACTAAATTATGGATTATAGGGGTATGTGTGACTTTGGAGTTTGTGATGGTTTAGGACACCACTTCTCAAAATTACTGATGCCTGGGCAACACCCCTAAAGATTCTGATTCATTTGCTCTGTGGTGGGGCCTGAGCATGTGTATTTTTATAAGCTCCCCAGGCAATTTTCATATGCAACCAGGGATGAAAGTCAATGGACAAGGATATACCCAAATCCTTCACAAACCTCCAACTCCAGTTGTTTTTTTAAAAAAAATTTTACTGAATCAAAATTGATAATACATATTTTTGGGGTTCAACGTTGAGATATGTTGATCAAATCAATATTACTAGCATATATATTGTTACAAATCATACTTATTCTTTATGCCTCTTGTCCAATCTCACCCCATCCTCCTCTCCTTCCCTCCCCTGTCTAATTACCTAGATTTCTTCTCTCCTTCTGAAAGAGTCATGGTTACTCTGTTGATTTGTTGCCTAGATGATCTGCCCAATGCTGAGAGGTGTGATCAGGTCCCCCAATATTATCATAGAGCAGATGCTTCTTCTGTCACTCAGGAATGGGCTTTGTGGACAGACATCCTCTTCCTTTCTTTATCTTTGCTGGTGATTCTCCTTGTGTCATTGCACTCCAGTGGCTGACGGACCATCTGCGTGGGGGTTGTGACATCTAGCCACTTTTGCAGCAGCCATGGTTATTGTGGTGGTTGTGATGGGCCACCCACACAAAGGTGATATTTTTGGCATGCTCCTTGGCACTTGAGGTGTGCCTGGTTGTGGGGGATATCCAGTCTCTGGTTCCATCCCTTGGGTCCCCAGGCAGGCCCTGAGGTGCTGGCAGTGTGCCTGGTTGTGGGAGGGGGGCCCGGTTCCCAGGTGGACCCGAGGTAATGGCAGTCTGAGTGTGGTGTGTGTGAGGCGGAACTAATTTTTTGTGTCCTTTGCTTACTGCTAAAGTGGGGGAACTTCCTGTTTTGACCAGTACTTGGGCTGTGTGGTTGAGCTAAATTGCTGGTTTGCTGCTGCTTCCCTAAAGAAGGCTTTTTGTGTAGCTCAGGTTATAATGGTTGACTTTATAGGTACTTTGGGCTCTCCAGAGACTTGGTGCACCTCGTTTGTGTAGAAACTCTGATCTGGGCCTGAGTCTTTTCATCAAACTGCACCCCATGTAATTCTATATTCCTGACCAGTCTCCTCTGAGTGGTACTATGCTGATTGTGATGTAGATCAGCTGTCCTTGCTGTGCCGCAGTATGCCCCTGGTGGGCCCAACTCTCCCACTGCCATGCTGCAAACACTTCCCATGGGACAGGCCATACACCAGTCCCTTGCAATGACTCACTGGCCTCTGAGTGGCTCCAATTTTTCAGTTGTTGTGGCTCCTTGCTCCTATGTGGGTCAACAGGAACCTTATTAGTGGTCTTGCTGGCCTGGGGGCCACTAAGGCCCTCTTCTCCCCTGCTACCTCCAAGCAACTCCATCTGAAGGGCACAGCTGCAGCTTTTGCCAGCTCCTTCTCCATGTGCTCAGCAGCTCCAGCCTTAAAGCGGCAGTGGCAGGAAATGGTCAGGGTGGTTTTTGTCTTTCTCTCATTGTGGCTTCTCCTGCCTGCATGCACTCCATAGGTCTATCTTCCTTTTTCCCTAAGCTCTATGGCCCCAGCTTGGCTGTTGTTGCTTTTTTATATAGTTGTAAATTGGTTGATTTCTGGGAGAGAGTGATGCTGGGGACTGTCTATTCCTCCATCTTGACCAGAACCCTCCAACTCCAGTTTAGCAGGCTTGAATGATTTCACATTACTATCAAGATAAAGACCAACCCTTTCAATGTCCTTAAATGAAAGTTTCTTCTGGTGCCACTCTTATTTTCTTTTCATTTATGTCAACCACTTGTAGTACTATGCTCCTTCCTTCTATAATCTTTGGATGTGCTGGTTCCTGTGCCTCGAAAGCTGTTTTCACCTCTCTTTCCCTGCTGACCTCTGCATCCTTCAGAACTTCACACCACTACTGTTTCCTCAGGGAAGCCTTCCCTGACCCCTGACTAGGTGAAATCCCACCATTACTCACTCCCACATTTCTTATAGCACCTACAGTTGTCCCTTCACCTTGAATTAGGTAATTCTTGGCTTAGTGCCCATTTCTCCAACAATGCTATAAGCTCCATGAGGGCAGAGACCATGTCTTCTCTCTTCTAAACTCCTCTTCCCCACAGGATGTTTGCATATGGTTGGTATGTAAGACAGTCATTGAATAACTGGACAAAAGGTTTGTAACATTCTGCATCAGTCATGTTGACTACTCCAGCATAAAAAAAGGATTTTCACTGAGTTAGAAATAAATCAAGTTTGTTAATTGCTGATTAAATATCGGCTGGGGACTGTCTATTCCTCCATCTTGACCAGAACCCTCCAACTCCAGTTTAGCAGGCTTGAATGATTTCACATTACTATCAAGATAAAGACCAACCCTTTCAATGTCCTTAAATGAAAGTTTCTTCTGGTGCCACTCTTATTTTCTTTTCATTTATGTCAACCACTTGTAGTACTATGCTCCTTCCTTCTATAATCTTTGGATGTGCTGGTTCCTGTGCCTCGAAAGCTGTTTTCACCTCTCTTTCCCTGCTGACCTCTGCATCCTTCAGAACTTCACACCACTACTGTTTCCTCAGGGAAGCCTTCCCTGACCCCTGACTAGGTGAAATCCCACCATTACTCACTCCCACATTTCTTATAGCACCTACAGTTGTCACTTCACCTTGAATTAGGTAATTCTTGGCTTAGTGCCCATTTCTCCAACAATGCTGTAAGCTCCATGAGGGCAGATACCATGTCTTCTCTCTTCTAAACTCCTCTTGCCCACAGGATGTTTGCATATGGTTGGTATGTAAGACAGTCATTGAATAACTGGACAAAAGGNCTGACTAGGTGAAATCCCACCATTACTCACTCCCACATTTCTTATAGCACCTACAGTTGTCCCTTCACCTTGAATTAGGTAATTCTTGGCTTAGTGCCCATTTCTCCAACAATGCTATAAGCTCCATGAGGGCAGAGACCATGTCTTCTCTCTTCTAAACTCCTCTTCCCCACAGGATGTTTGCATATGGTTGGTATGTAAGACAGTCATTGAATAACTGGACAAAAGGTTTGTAACATTCTGCATCAGTCATGTTGACTACTCCAGCATAAAAAAAGGATTTTCACTGAGTTAGAAATAAATCAAGTTTGTTAATTGCTGATTAAATATCGTGCAGAACATTGTTCTAAGCCAGGGTTTATCAACCTTGGCATGATTGACGTTTTGGGTTGGATGATTCTCTGTGGGAGGGGGCTGTCCTGTGCATTGGAGGATGTTGAGCCGTTATCTCTGACTTCTGCACACTAGATACCAGTAGCACTCTCTCCCCTAGTTATAAGATAGAAATGTCTCCAGGCATTACCAAATGTCCCTTGGGATCAAAATCAACCTTGGTTGTTGTAAGCAACCTAGGGAGAGAGAAAAGATGAGAAGTTACTATGACTACCTATGGCAGCTTGACTTCAGTGGTGGGACTGCACAGCGGTTATCTGTTACTTTTTGTCTGAATTGCTGGGGAACAAGGAGTTGATCATTGCTCATCAAAGACTAACTCTTGGGGTGGGGGGAAGAGAGAGAGAAATTTGAATATTTCGAGTTCTNATCAAAGACTAACTCTTGGGGTGGGGGGAAGAGAGAGAGAAATTTGAATATTTCGAGTTCTAGCTGGAGGACTTATCTTCTATGAGCCCCTGATAATTCAGGATTTAAGATAAAAAATAAAAGATTGGTGGAAATTGATTTAGTTTCATGAGCCACCAGAGTCCTCGGGCAGAGATCTGCAGGCACCAGTAGGTGCAGGAGGAGAGGGGCTTCCCGTGACCCACCCCCCACCCTCCAGAGCCCTCCCACATCAGGGTCTGTTTTGTGTCTTTTTGGGAATGTCTGGTTCCTTGAAGGTTTTCTGCTTGACTTGTTACCAAACTTGGCCAATCATGACAATGGCAAGGAGAGCCTTTTAAAAGTGGAGATGGCCAGCCCCTTCCTGTAGCCATTCTGAAGAGTCAGGACAGGAATCTGAGATGGTAAGGGGCTTTCTCAGTGGTACTGATGGTTTTCTAGGCTTGGGAGACGCTGACCTGAGCTATGGTCACTGCCTGCAGAGACCCGAAGTCAGTCCTTGAGCAATTAAGCCAATTAGCATCAGTAAGAAATGAGGTGTTGAGCTCTGTGCTGAAGAGTCAGGGTTGGGCGTGCATGTGTATAAGGGCTACCTAAAGGCTGTGGGATGTATCAAGGTAATTGACTCTTGAGGTGAGAAGGGGCAGCAAGGGAAAGAACTGAGTGGTGGGTTTATGGAACTAGGAACAGATGATCTATCTGTTTGATGAAAGGAGGAAATGAAGAGAATATTTAGATTGGGGACAATGCCTGTAGCAGTGGAGAACTCAGATCCTTCATTACCCAAACCCATTCAAATTATTTTGGCTGCCAAGAGGGGTTCTCATTCTCAATCTCTATCTTGCTCTCTCTGTCTCTGTCAATAAAATAGTACTTTCAATATTTTCTTAATATTTTCATTTGCGGGAAAGAAAAAGAAGATGTGAGAAGGATGAGTGAGGTGTTTTGCTAGAGAAAAAATTTCTCTCTCCTTTGAAAACTTTGAAAAGTCTAGGAAACACTCACCAAATAGCATTGCACTGGCGTTCGGACCACTTGGGGATAATGGTGGTGTGTGCAGGGGTGTGACAGGTGCTCTGCATGTGCCCCACTCTGCCCAGGAGCTTCAATGGGGTCCAAAGATGGGACAGGCGTGGTGGGGGTGAGAACACCTTTTCTTGGTGAACTCTCGGGTTTATGCTCTAAAGACGTCTTCATACATTCCAAGTAACACCTACATTCTGTATAACAAGTTCAATTTGTACAAGAATCTGTTTAAAAGATGTCACCACACACGTCAGGAAAAAAATATCCTTGCAGGGAAGGAGTTAGTCATGTTTCATATTGCAGGCAATTTGGAGGAATGGGATTTGGATTACAGGCATGAGTGCAATACAAATGTAATTGTTTGGAGGTAATTGGAAGAAAAATGAAGTGAGCTTGTACTGGAAGTTCAAGGACATCAAAGAGTCTTTGTAAAATGGAGTTCTGGGTGAAAGCTCTCTTGGAAATTGCAGTCTGAGTTTTGAGCTGTCAGTCCAGGGACTGGGTCCTTTATTCTGGGTGAACTCTCAGCTCTCCAAGGGGACAATAGCTATTCTAAAAATCCTTCACCATTTAAGAATTTCTTCTTGCAGTTCTATGTAAATGGGCATGTTATTTCTTAGCACTTTATTGTACTGTGGCACATAATCCTGTGGACTTTGTTTATGACATTGTTGATGCTTGAGGTTTCAGCAATGACAAGATTTATCGTTTTTGTCTTTTTTACTGACCGGTAACGGGATCGCAGCCCTTGGTGTCACACCCGTACCGGGGACCGGCAATGGGATCGCTACCCTCGGTGTTGCGCCCGCACCACTCTCAGCCAGTGAGCGGGAACCGGTCTCCACATGGGATCTGAACCCTCGGCAGGAGCGCCGCCACGCTCCCAAGCGGCGCACTCTCCAGTGTGCCACTGGGCCGGCCCAGCAATGACAAGATTTAGATGGGTGGTACAGAGATGTTGACATTGGCTTTAGAAAGATTTAGCTATTCCCCCCTTCTGTTAGCTCTGGTGTTTGTCATGACTGACTCAGGTGTCAATTATTGTCTGTTGATACAGCATTGAACATATGTTTGCATAATACGTAAGAAGTTTAACTTGGAAGGAAACTACCTGAGGAGCTCAAACCAGACCCTGGGGTCTGGATACCTGGGAGTGTGAGAAGCTACCTGAATATGCAGTGGTTAGAACTAAGGGCCTGAATCCACGCTGCCTGGGTTCCAATCCAGCTCCGTCACTTACTAGCTCTGGTGCATTAACAGCTTCCTCAAATCCATGCCCTTTACAATGTGTCTTTACTCTTCTTATTAACAGGTACAGTCCTTTCCCCACACGTGAATCTGGACTGGCCTTCCTATGTGCGCCAGTTAACAGAATGCAGAGAAAGGGGTATTGTGTCAATGCCAAGGCTGTGCCTCAGGAGTTCTTACATACTCCTGCCTTCTCTCAGGACACTGCGTCTGCCTGGTGAACAGTGTGAGAGACCATGTACAGGCTCATGGAGGTACCTCAGCCAACAGGCACCAACATCCAGAAAGAGAGATGCCCAGGCAGCCTGCAGCTGATGGCAAAAGCAGAAGGAACCCAGCCAGACCAGAAAAAATGCATAGCTGAGCCTGGACAAATTTCCAAAAAGTTTTGGAAAGTTTTGTAATTCAGCGGTGGCTCACAGACACATTGCTTAACCTTTCTGTGTCTCTTCCCTGCATCCTGTAAAATGAGCTTAATCCTATCACCTCTGATCTTGCTGTGAAGCTCTCAGCCCAGTGCCTTGTGTATAGTAAGTGGCAATAGATATCAGTCATCACCCTTAGGGACAGATTGACAGTAAGGCTCAGCTTGAGCTTATTTGGGGATGTGCTGGTAACTGGTCTATAGCTGTAGCGAGCTTTAGCCTCTAACTGTGTTGCTGTGTGAGGGAAAGAAAATATGGGTGAATGTGTGGACATCAAGGCTTTTTCTTCCAGTTCCAGGGAAATAGGAAATCAGAAAGAGTCAGTTATTATTTTTGGAGGGAAGTCTGCACTGGTTCCAGAGGTGGGGGGCCTCCTAAGCCACAGGAGTAGGGACAGGGAGGAGTTCCATATCTGGGCTGTTTGCACTCTGCAGCTCAGACTCTGCTTTTGCTTGCTGTACAGAATCTGAGCTTTCAGCACTAAGTAAAGCAATAATTTATTTTATGGAATTGAATGCTTCAAAGTAAAGGAACATCAGGTTGGTGTTTATTCTGTGTTAGATGGGGACAGTATTGGCAGATCTCACTCTATCAGGCTTCAGCAGACCCAGAAACACACAAAAAATCTGCCCAGACCCAACCCTTAGAACTTTCCAGGGCCTGGGAAGGGCTGAGTGATTGAGCACTGGAGGCACAGAGAAGAAATGAAGAGAAGTCAGGTGGTGAAGGACAACCACACTGAGCATCAAAAGGACATGTGGATATCTAGTAGAAGGCTGCTTGTGGCCCTTCCTCATAGGCCCCTGCTATGAGTCACAACTAATCTCCTTCTGATACAGCTCAGTCTTTCCTTCATGAGGAAATATACCTCCAGAGAAATGAGCTCATGTCATCTGCTTTGTAGAGTTATTGTTTGCCAATTGTGGAGGAGCTTGTTTGCACACTAGGCCCTATGTTTGGTACTTACTGGGACATCAAATAACAGAAAGACTTAGTTCCTATCCTTGGGAAGTTTTTACTTCTGCAGTGGTCTGCTACTCTGACTGTATTTTAGAATCACCTGGAAGCTTAAACAAAGTGATGTCTGGGCTTCACAGCAATCTGATTAAACCAGAATCTCTGGGGTGGAACAGGAGTATTGGTATGTTTCAAATATTCTCCAGCTTTTCCTAATATGCAGTTGGGGTTGAGAATTGTTGATATGAATGGCAGGTACTTTTTTCATCTCAAATAATAAAAAAAGGTAGGGTGGTTCCAGAGTTATTTAACTTATGGCTCAACTATTTCAAGAACTCATATCCTTTTCATATTTCTTCTCTGCCATCTTCACCATGTTGGATTTTGGCTTCAGCCTCATGGTCACAATGTGGCTGCAGTGGTGCCGAGTATCACTGCCTCATCAGTTGCATCTTGAGGCAGAAAAAGGATGACTTCTTCACATATTTCTTTTAAACAGTGAATAAAGCCTTTTCCAGAAGTTCCCCAGAAGATTTTCCTTGTCACTCATTGTCCAGAATTGTAACACATGATCAATTATATCACATAAATCAATCTCTGGCAAGACAAATAAAACCACTATCTTTGGCCAAGATCAAGTCATGACTCATCCTCCTGGGGCTAGAGAGGCAGTCACTCACTCTGAGCATGTGGCCAACCAGAG
>NW_007731066.1:90229-92384 GCF_000696425.1 Galeopterus variegatus | reverse complement strand
TGTAACTCGAGTTCAGGGGAAGCGAAGGGGGTTGAATGGAAACCTGCACATGGTTGTGCGACCCGCTTTTGCTTCCAATCTCACTGGACTCCCATTGTCTCTCCTAGAGAGATGGAAATACCAGCCACCACTTGCACCGATGCATTAGGGAGATTTTTGTTTATAGCTTTAAAAAAAAATTGTAAAGAGCCTCTAAGCACCTCGGGGGCAGGAAATATGAAAATGTTTGGTGTCATTATCATGCTGTTTGATGGCCCCAAAAGCTCCAGTCATTATTCAGCTGTGTGTCTGCATCCTGACATGGCAATAAGAGATAATACCACATTCAGAGAGAAAAATCATGCTCCGCAGCCTTGACCAGCTTCTTCCTCCTAAAGACCCCTTTCTCAACAAAATTAGTCATTTTCCCCTGAGTCCTTGAATTACTGTCAGAGAGCCATTATACTGACCCATCTGCTTTTCCAGAAGCAGGTGGGTCAGGTTTGTTGATGAATGCAAGTGTGTTTGTACATTTGTGGTGCTGTGAATTAAATCTTGAGGGTTCAGAGCTTTTGGTATAAACATCTTGTCATTAAAAGAGACTATATTATTTCCCAGAGCAAAAAGTGTGACATCCTCTCCTTGGTACCTAATGCAGTCCTGGGTTTACAATAAGAGCTCTGTCAATCCAGCTTGATAGGAAGTATGTGTACTGTTTTGTCTCTAAGGCTGGGATGTGCTCAATTCATAGGGAACTTTTGGTAATGTGCAAATAAAGTCAATTTTACTTTGTCAACGTGTGGGTTATCTATTTCATAATCTCTTCTAGGTAAAGTATTGATCTCAGTATGGCATCTTTCCCTTGGGTGGACATCACTAAATACCAGTTTACAGATGCTTAGAAACTACTAACTAGTTTTAAAACAATGTTCCTTCACTTAGCCGAAGGTCATTAATCTGGCAACATCAACCATCAAAATGCAGCTAAGATGCAAGAAGTAAGCAATAAAAACCATTTGAGCAAATGGAAGGCACAAGAAAACTTTTTTAAAAAATTATTTTTTAATCATTTTTTGCATAAGAAAACTCCTGAGTTAAGTTTCCCCATATCAGGGTTCGTCAGATTCTTATTCAGAGCCCAGTGACTCCTATTGTACCAAGATTTCTAAAAAAAAAAGAACATCTGGTCTCACAGAATGTCATAGCAGCAGTCAACACAAGCTTGGTTAAAGACATTATGATTTTCACGTTTGAAAGGCAGTCATTTAAAACAATCCTACAGCTCTATGTTGAGTAACATGGAAACATGTCTACTATATGTCGCTGAAGAACAAGGTAGTTTATAGAATGTGGAGTTGTCCCTAGGTTAGACAAAGAGATAGCAGGTGTGCGCTGGGTACTTATTGTAGCAGTGAGTTAGACAGAACTGGCCCCTGCCTTCATGGAGCTTGTAATCTGGTGGGAGAAAGAGAAGAATCAGTAGTAATCACATCACAGGGGGAAAAGTCCTGTGACTGCTGCCATAAGAGCACGTGGGACGACCACCTATCCCAACCTGGGGGAGTCAGGGAGGGCTTCCTGGAGGAAATGACAGCCACTAATTATTCTGTTGTATCGTGCTGCAGGGTACTTTACTGTGCTGTGTATCGTATCACATCCAATCACACACGACATCATTAATTACATACTACTACTACTACTAATGACGTCTACGGTAGGACCAAGAAAAGAGGTTGAAGGCGGGTGTTTGGAGGGAGAAGAAAATTCTTTTAGGCAAGGAGATCTGCAGAGGAAAGGCTTGAGAGAGGCCATGACTGGAGGAACTAAACAAAGCTCAGTGCGGCATGCAGTTTTTTAAAAAAGTAATGCTAGTACTTTTGAGTATTAAAATTTGAGTGTTATTTACTTTCTTTTTATGCATATCTATTTTGAATATGTATAATGAGGCACATTTTATTTTATTGGAAAAAATCCTACAAATTTATTTTTGTTTTGAAAAATAGAAAACGGCACATTTTGTTGCCCAGAACATTTACTTAGCTGGTTCAGAATGTGCGTTTTGAAAATGGTATGCAAATCTTACTGAAGCACCATGAACCAAATAGGAGGAAATATGAAATTATCCAAGGCTTTCGCTTGCCAGAGGAGGATGATTCTCTGCACTGTGTGTTTTTTG
>NW_007731066.1:58383-89911 GCF_000696425.1 Galeopterus variegatus | reverse complement strand
GAAATTATCCAAGGCTTTCGCTTGCCAGAGGAGGATGATTCTCTGCACTGTGTGTTTTTTGATCACCCACAGGACTGCTCTTTTTAATGGCAGGAAAGACCCTGGGAAGGACCAATTGCATATCTCCATTTTGCTTTTTCTCTTTCATGAAAATACTAGATCTGAATTGTTCTTCAGAGGTCTTTTCTTCCCCTTTGGTGGAAGAAGACCAGTTCTAGAAATTCAGGGGAGGCCACTCAGTTCCCAAGAACAAATGTTACTAAACATCCTTCATCTTCCTCCTGACAGTGGGAACAGCTCCACGCCCTTGATCACTTAAGGTTGGCCAGGCTGGTCATATCCTGCCCAGATGACGGTGAGGTGGGGACTTGGGTGAGCCACGGAAATTGATGGAAAGTGGCTTTATGTATGTGTCCTGTGGTCTTAGCTGTCATTGTGGACTCATCCAAAAGAAGCAGCCAGGGAGGAGAATGTTATTTGCAACTACAGTTTCTTCACCTCATGTGTGAGTACAACTCACCAGAATCGATTTTTCCTATACTCTTGTTTTGTGATATTCTAAGATCCATTGAAAATGATCACTATGGTGTTAAGTACTATGATTGGGAAATTATAAGGTGCTATGGGACCTAATCCAGACCAGCGGTGGTCAGGGAAGGCTCCTTCCTGGGGGAGCAGTTGGCTACAACGAGGTATAAATGATGAGTAAGAGTTAGCCAGGCCAAGGGGAGCAGGGAAAGGCTTTTGGAAGAAGCTGCAAGGGGTCAGGTAGGGTCCAGCAGGTGCCACAGTTCAGGGCATGTTAAGCAGAAGACAGTGAGTTGAGGAGGGGTAGGCTCAGGAAGCATCCTTTACACACATTCAAGAGTTGGGATTCTTCCCGAGGCCAGTGGGGCACAACCTCATTGCATTCTAGAACATCAGTTCTGTTGCAGGAGGAGAAGGGACTGGAGGAGGCTCTTAGAAGGCTGGGAACAAATGGAGAGAGAGAGAGACAATGTAGCCTAGCCTGGGAGATGGAGGCACAAGCCATTCCAAAAAAAGAAAGAGCCCACCTTCATTTGTTTGGTCCTTTCTCCCAAGGAATTGCGATTAATCCAAATAGGCCAGATTTACTTTGAGTGGCTTAGAAAAATGTGGACAGGAATCAAGGCACCTTTTCTAGACACCGCAGGACACTGCAGATTAAGGGCATGGCTGGTGGTGGCTGAACAGCTCTAGGGCCTGGGCTGATGGTGACTGCAGTAGAATTATGATATTTATGTACAGAAAAACTGGTACAATACATCTGAGTAAGTTCGATTGCGCCTTCTTCTGGGTTCCCTCTCTGCGCTGTAGGGTGACTGCGGTGGGCCCTGGAATCTACTTGTGCCCCAAGCATTGCCTCTAGGCCAAATAAACAAATGCTTGTACACAGGTATGAATTTTCAAATGCAGGTGATATTGGCAGTACACACTCACTTATAAGTGTGATGAACAGAGTAGTTTTCTCTGTGGATTTTCTCAGTCCAACAATGCTAAAAATATAATTACCATCAGGTGGGCTCCGAGAAGTATTTTTGTCATTAAAAACATCCTCATACTTAAAGGTTGAGAGCCACTGTTCTTCAGGAAGGCCTCAGATGTAGCCTCAGGTCCCGTGTGATACCATCTGGCCCTGACTAATTACCTGGGTTCAGAGTTGGAGCCAACCCGAACCGGTGGTTTTAAGTGGACTCCCATGAAGAACAGGAACATGACGGGTGGATTTAACCGAGGCTGAAATGTTTTATTTCTTTGATTCCTCTCACTCTCCTTTTCTTAGTTAGCACTGGCATTTCCTCTCCTTGTAAACTGTGGTCCTTACAGGTAGCATACGTGAGTTCACCTAACTAGGACTTCAGGTAGAATTGCAGACATCCAGATACAATTTCACAGTAAGCACCTAGAATCTCCTGATTTGATGATGATACCAACTGTAGCTAATGCAAAAACAATGTGAGTAACAAGAAGCTTGACATTTATGGAGCCTTTGGAAATGAGATGGTGCCTTTGCCAAGCCTGGCGGTCTGTTCTGCAGGGAATAAATGTGCAGATTAAGTGCAGATAGAACTTTAGGGAAGCAAGACAGGTGGGGAGGAGAAAGTGAATACAGCTTCATTTGGGAGCAAAACTGCAGGACTCTGCATACCCCCTGCAGTGCTTTTCAATAGCAGCTGATTGTTAGAATCACCTTGGGAATTTCTTAGATATGACACCCATGTTCCACCTAGACCAGACTCAATTGGACTCTTTTAAAGCTCCCAGTTTATTTATTTATTTATTTATTTATTTTTCCTTTTTGTCCTTTTCCGTGTCCGGCAACGGATGGCAACCCTCAGTGTCGCCCCCGTACCGGACCAGGACCAGCAACGGGATCTCAACCCTCGGTGTTGCTCCCGCGCCTCACTCAGCCAGTGAGCGGGAACCAGTCTGTATGTGGGATCTGAACCCTCGGCGGGAGCACCGCCGCGCTTCCCAAGCGGTGCACCTATCCAGTGCGCCACCGGGCCGGCCCTCAATTGGACTCTTTTAAAGCTCCCAGTGCAGTCACCTTGCTGGGCATTAGCATCTCCTGGAGGGTTTGTTAAAACACACATTGAGGGGCCCCACTCCCAGAGTATCCGATTCAGCAGGGCTGGGTGGTGCCTGAGAATATGCATTCCTAACAAGTTTGTAGGTGATGCTGATGCTGCTTGCTGTTCCAAAGACCACACTTTGAGATCCGCTGCTCTAATCACTTAGGACATAGGTGCAGACAAGTTTGAGCCTATAATCCCACCCATGGGGGCCTCAGATGTTTCTTGCGACTGCACTTGGAAGAACTTTGAAGATAGATCAAATTAGTAGTATGTTTTCTTTGGATAGCCCTAGCTCCAGAAACAATTTTATAGACGTCACAAATGATTTGATCAACAATCCTTCACTGCTTATGTTAGATGGGGTAAAAAGATTGTCATAATTATTTTCCTACATGAACTCCATTCATTGGAGTTGCATAAATTTATCTCACACTGCTTATGTGCAAAAGTATAATGCTGGCTATCGTGTTGGGATGGCTGTCATTTGGTCATGGGTATTTCCCGTCCTTTCAGCCTTCACCTGTATGCAAGCTGCTTTTAGGGGATGGGATTGACTCAGGGCCACAATTGTCACAGTGCATACTGCTTAATACAGCTGGGTGAGTCAGGCAAGGACCAGGATAGATCTACTCCCTACATGGGGTCAGGAACCAGAGGCACTTTCTGGAAGAAATTTCAATAAATAAGAGGTGGTCTCTCTAATGGTCAGTACCAGGAAGAGCCATTCCAGAGTGTTGGGGTGGAGCAGGATAATGGGGAATTCAGGAGGAGGTGAGGAATGGCGACCTAGGCAGATGGCATCAGGGAAGGTCTGTCATTGGGCTGAAACAGCTACTGAAACTCTAGGAGATGACTCACAAGAGTAGGACAGAGCTTCAGTCCTTTGGGGATGGAGGGCCAAGTCAGGGATTGAGGTGGGAGAATGAGACAAGGTTCTCTGAATGAGGAACTGAGTCTTTGGAATAAGACAGAGGCCCAGTTACTCCAATAATGACTTGAAGTTGGAGCCAGAGTACCTGGAAGGTGGGTAATATGATGCCAGAGTTGCCCAAGGGCTTCCTGCCTGAAAGCAGGGCTCGTTTCAAGAGAACAGGCAAGGCGGAGCCTGCTGATAGAGGTCAGTGGGCATCAGCTCTAGAGACAGGTGTTCTACAGAGGTCTGGTATCAGCAAGGTCTGGCACAGTGAGGGTAAAACTTTCCACAATGGAACATCTATGCATTTCTCTTATTTAAACACCAGTCAGTTGAGCTATATTAACATGTTTGCATGAAACACTGGAGTGAGCATCATGTCACTGCCTGAATAGTCCTTAGGGGCTAATACTAGAACGTACTTACAGAGGTGCTCAGCACACATTTCTAATCTCATATCCTGCAGTCAAATAGATGTGCTCTGCACAGAGGGAATAGATTACAGCAAATCCCTGAGGATTTTCACGTAGAGATGGGTTTAGTAGATGAGGGCAGCTATTCTATTTTGTTTACATAAAAGCCTTTCCCAGATTTCTTCATCTGGAAACAGACCTTGCCCTTCTGCCTAGAGGCATGGTCCTGTGTTCCAGGTATGACTAATGAAAATCAACAGTGATTGATGTAAGGGATGGGCAGGTAATCCTTGCAGAATCAATTGGACTCCTTCCTTGGGACTATTAATGAGTACAGGGAAGAAAGCGCTCATTCCTATGGTGGGTTTGCTAAGTTGACTTTGCTGGCAGCCATGTTCCCACCAGTTAGAAACTGGCTGCCATGAGCAAAAAGACCCAGCTGACACGCCAGGCAATGCAGAGATGAACAGGGATCAAAACAGGTTATGCGTGACTGGTATGTGCTTAGTGGTGTTGAGTGTCTGGTTCCTGTTGAAGCTTTTCGTCCAATTTTATGAATTGTATTCCTGCCATGAGCACTAATAAATTCTCCTATATTTGATTGAGCTTGATTAGCAATTGAGATCCCCAATGAATACAATGTGTTGATCAGGGATCGCAGAGGATGGGGAAGTCGTCCAGAGGACTAAGAAAATGAAGATCAAAAAACGATGCAGTATTAGTCTGTTTTCTGTTGTTTATAACATAATAATTTATATAGAAATAGAATTTATTGCTTCCAATTTGGGAGGCTGGGAAGTCCATGGTCCAGGGGGCACATCTGGTGAGGGCCTTCATCTGGGTGGGAACTCTGCAGAGTCCTGTGGTGACCAGGGTATCACATGGAGAGAGAGTCGGCAGAGCAAGAGAACTAAAATTCCCACTCGCTCTCTCCTTACACAGCCATCTGACCCACGCCCATGACTCCATAGATGGATCAATCCATTCACAAGGGCACAGTCCTCACAAGCTAATCATCTCTTACAGACCCCACCTTTCAAACACCGTAATTGGATTTCCTGCCCTCTTAACACTGTAACAATGGAGATCAAGTTTCTGACACATGAACTTCTGGGGGACACATGTGACCCACATCAGATGCCAATGAGCTCTTTTGGGAGGGTGAACCTGTGAGCAGGCTGTCTCTTGAAGGGGCGTACGACCCCACGATGCTGAATTTGAAACCTAGAGAATGGAGTTCTGGACCTACTCTGCCACGGGCTGTTTATGTGACTTTCAGTTTTTTTTTTATCTGTGAAATGAGGAGGGTTAAAATGTTTGCTTTCCTTTACATTGTGGCCTGATGTTGCAGCTCTATGTGTGAAATGAGGAGGGTTAAAATGTTTGCTTTCCTTTACATTGTGGCCTGATGTTGCAGCTCCAGTCATTCCTTTCTGTGTCTCTGCCTCTAATGTCTGGCCTTGCAGTTCATATTTACTCTGTTGCTGCCACCATTTAAATGGCCCAGGCCATGTCACAGCTCTACTTACAAACCTGTGGTGGCTCTCCATCAGCTTCAGAGTTTCTGTCCCATCACTGAAGGATCTCTCATTCTGGAGTCAGCCGCCCTCTCCTCAGCCTCATGGAGTTACACAATCGCACAGACCTCAGTTCATGTGGTCTAACTGCTTTACTCTGATGGAAAAGCGAGACTCGAGAGGTTGTGACTTATACAAACCAGGATCATGCTCCATCTTCATTACATCCTTCTGCATATGCCCCGAGCCACCCGTCTAAGAGAGCCTGCCCTCGCCTCATGGGTCCTGTCCCCTCGTGTCCCTGGGCCATTGCTCCCACTCCCTTGCCTGCACACCCTCTTTTCACACCCAAACCTTTGGAAGCAGAACGTATTCCCGAGGCTCATCTTAAGAGCAACCTTCTATGTCTCAGGCTTCCTCAGTCTGGATGAGCTGCTCTCTCCTCCTTGTCACTGCCATTGTGCTCTGTGCCACTCCAGGAGTCCCTAACTCACTTTTCTTTTGCTTATAGGTTTGTTTCTTTTTCTTTAGCACAAGGAGCTCCCTTGAGGGCAGAGGTCTTGTGGCAGCCATTTCTGAAATCTGCTGGGTGTCTAGCACAGTGTACCCACTCAAGAAACAGTTGCTGGGAACATCCACATGGTGTCGTGAGGGCATCCTGCGCAGGTCCCTGTCAAAGCACCTCAATCTTGCCCTGAATGCACCTCCCACAAGAGTCCTCTTTAAAGTGTGGGGTGGTTGGAATGAACTCTTCAAAGAATGCTGATATTTTGGCTTATTTAGCTTTGTGCAGGCCAATAATACTTTTGAAAACTATTGAACCTTGGAAAGTACAGTGTGTTGAAATTAGGTGATTTAATTAGCTTTACAGGCTAATGAAATGTATTCTGGTGACACATAGTTTATCTTTTGGGGAAGCAGCTGGATGGGGGTATGAAGTGGGCTGAGGAATGATTTGTGTTAGAAGCCTAGACACTCACAAGGTTACATTATAGATATTAGAAAACAGGGACATCGCTTAAGATGTTTCATGCTATCTTTTCTACCATGTGAGCTGGGATTGTGCTGGGAGCAGTTATATTTTCCTTGAAGTTAGGCCATTATTCCTAAAAGCTGGGGGAGCTGCATTCCTTGTTTTGGGAATTTGCGAGAGATGGGGCGGGACAGCTGGTGTTTTGGCCACCAGGGTTGTGCTGGGGGCCCCTGCCTGGGACAGCCGGCACTGCTGGTGCTTCTAGACCCCTGCACTTTGAGGTTGGCATTTGGAGCATGTCCCATCACTGCAGAAGGGAATATTAGTGAGACAGCTACGTGCCATGTGAGAGCGTGTGTGCCTGTCCCTCACGTTCACCACCCTCGACTTCCTCGCCTGCCACCTCCTCATCAAGCCCCCTCCTCCCCGAGGGAGGTGATCTACAGGGGAAGGGAGAATCTCTGTGTTTGCATTCCATGTTGGGGCTCTCTTGGGTTGCCCACCCTGGAAAGTGAAGTGGAGACAGGTGAGACGTAGTGAGATGAATTTCACCATCTGGAGGTCTGAGAACCTGCGGTGGGAGAACGAAAGAGCAGGAAGAACAAGGGGTGGGAGTGGGGTGGGGACAGGCGAGAGGCTTTTGGCCAGGAAGACACATCAGGTTATTTCTTTTTTTTTTTTTTTTCCTTTTTGTCATTTTTCGTGTCCGGCAATGGGATCGCAACCCTCGGTGTTGTGCCTGCACCTCGCTCAGCCAGTGAGCGGGAACCGGTCTGTATGTGGGATCTGAACCCTCGGCGGGAGTGCCACCGTGCTCTCAAGCGGCGCACTGTAGCAGTGCGCCACCGGGCCGGCCCACACATCAGGTTATTTCTAACTTCGCATAGCCAAGGGCCCAGAGCTTCAAGATGCGATTATTTCTGTTTTCCATCATTAAACAAGGCAACGCAGAGAAATTTCCATTTAAAATAAGATTAGTCAAGGACATGACCTATTTTGGTCTTGCAAATGATTCCTAGTTAGTGAAGGTCAAGGGAATTCCACAAAGGTCCCTTGGAGAATGGGGGGCTAAATGAGATGGCAAAGGATGTTTTTATTTCTCTTTTGAAATAAGTAGTTTAACTCTTAATTTTTCCAGGTCTGCCTCACTAAAGCACCTCACCAACCTGCTTTTCTTGCTGTCTTTCATGATGCACACTTAGTTCAAACCTCTGCTCAAATAGGAATCCTGAAAACTGAAACTTGTACATAGGAGCCGGTCAGCCTCCAATGTCATGGGCACGTGTAATCCTGGCATTGGCTGTGCACGGGGGAGGAGGAGTGTTTTCTTCCATTAAGGATAGGAGAAGGGGGCTTATACTCTAGCAACACGGATTCCTGTAAGACATTTAAAATTCAAATTTAGCTCATTTTACAAAAGAGGTGTTCTAAAAATCCAATTAGAAACTCAGGGAACTGCAGATTACCTAATTCAATCTTCTCTACGAAATTTGTAACAAAAATAGGCCATCCTCTGTCACACTCGGCTCCTCCTCTGGTCCTCATTCCCAGAGGCAATGAACTGTCTTTAGTTCCTCCCTGGTTTCTACCCGTTTACTGTCATTCTACCTGGTTTACTGTCATATTTCTAAGTATTATGCATATGTATTTTGATTTTTGATTTTTCAGTGTTAGATATTATCTGTGGACTTCCTACTGAAGATGTTGATGATGATTCAACTCTCTTACCAGCCATTTCCATCTCTCAGTAGTTAAGATTTTAAATTCAACATCCAGTATTTATAGTCACAACTGATAACTCATATAATTATATGCATAAGTACATACACACATAGGTACACACACATACATGTAGACACACACGTGTTGTGCGTGCGTGTCTGTCACCATTTGTAGCAGTTCCCTTTACCATTTCCTAGTTCCTACGTCTTCCCATTTGCTGTTCTTATTTTTTGTTTGGGTGAAGATCATCCTCCTGTGGCTTCCTGAGAAAAGGTGCGTGGCATGGTAAAACTACCTTTGCAAACGTGTGTGATGAAAAATGCATTGTCCTACGCTTCACGTTTCATTAATAGTTTGGCTTGGTGTAGAATTTTGGGTAATAAATACTCT
Source organism: Galeopterus variegatus (assembly GCF_000696425.1). Classification (NCBI taxonomy): domain Eukaryota; kingdom Metazoa; phylum Chordata; class Mammalia; order Dermoptera; family Cynocephalidae; genus Galeopterus; species Galeopterus variegatus. The sequence goes on along the minus strand of NW_007731066.1, from coordinate 81,383 downwards.
TCCTCAGGACTTTAAGGGCATTCCCCTCCCCCCTTACTCCTTCCACTATTGCCATTGAGAAATGTGATGAGATTCTGATTCCCAATCCTGTTGCTGACCTGCTTTTCCACTCTGGAAGCATTTAGGGTCCACACTTTATTCTCCATGTTCTGCAACATCACAACGATGTGTCTTGGTGTGAGTCTTTTTTCTTTCTTTGAACTACACTTGGTGGGCCTTTTTAGTCTGGGACTCAAAACGTTTGGTTCCAGGGACATTTTCTTTAAGTAATATTTTTTGGTAAGTTTCTCCCTTCCTGTATTCCTCCTTTCTCTTTCTGGAGTTCCCATTCATTGGTTTTCCTGGGTCTTTATGCTGATTTTCTTCTCTTTTTCACCCTCTTATTTCTCTTTTTTTGGTTTTACTTTATCAGAGGTTTCCTCAACTTCATTTTCCAGACCTTCATTGAATTTTTAATTTCTGCTATTATATTTTTTAATTCTCAATAATTTTTCCATATCTGCATGCTCCTTTTTTATTATTATTATTATTTTTAATATCATGTTCTAGGATTGGACTGTGGCTCACTTGGGAGAGCGTGGTGCTGACAACAAGTCAAGGGTTAAGATCCCCTTACCAGTCATCTTTTAAAAAAAAAATAAAAAATAATAAACAAATAAATAAATAAAATCATGTTCTTGTTTTATGGTTGCAGTGCCTTTAAAAAAAAATCACTCTGAGGATATTAATTATAGTTTTCTTTGGATGCTTTTTTTCCTGCTCTCGCCACACTGTTTTCTCTGAGTTACTTTTTTCTATTTGTTATTTTGACTTCTGTCTTTCCTATTAGACATTTTTCTCAAAGGTTGGAGGATCCTTAGTTTTCTGCTCAGTGTTTTTTTTTAACTGAAGCATATAAAAATGATGGGCACCTGCTGGCATTGGTAGGACTTACCAATGTAGGCTTTGCTTTGGGTGATTGTGGAAGGCTGTTTCAGTGGGGAACTTCCAGCTGTTTCAATATCCAGAGGTCGTTTTTCTTGGGCTTTTGATTTTCCCCAGAGAAAATTTTTCCAATTTTTTGCCTGGAGGGAATAAACTTGACTGAGCATTTATGGAAGGAAGGGGTAAAAGGGAGTTACAACGGATGCATACAAGTGTGCACATGTGTGCATGCGTGTGGTGAGAATGCTGTAGTCTGGGACTCATCTACTATGTTTATGTCTCTACTAGTTGGTGAAGGCACTTTGTCAAATGCTTAAAAGAAACCTTGGCATAAAATTTTCCTGCAGAATGAAACTGCCCTTTGATTTATTGATTGTGTAATTTGTGACCTACGAGGGAACATGTTTGTTTCTATTTGCATCTGGAAGTTGAGTCAGTGCCTCTGACGACCACGAGGAATAATAGATATCAAAAGAAGCGTAGACCTAATGAAATCTTATGGGTAGAGCAATGCAGCTATTAGAAAAACACATTGAGACTGCAGAGGAGGAAAATGGAAGGGGGTTGTATGGAGATGTTATGTGCAGTGTTTTCTATTAGTCAAACCTCTGGGTAAAATATTATAAACGATTTGGGGGCAGGAGAAGAGAGGCAGTGTCAGTTCAATAGAAGGAAAGGAACTATCAGATTTCTTTGTCCACTACAGTGAAAATAAATTGAGGCTCTTGACTAAGATCACTAGAGAGTAAGCTAACCATAGACATGAAATAAAGAAAAAGATCATAAAGGATCAGTCAGGATCTTGTGGGAGAAGACTTTCTGGGCAGCAGAAGAGTGGGGTCAACGGCATCTTGAAAAAGGAAGGGAGAGATAGAGGAGAGGAAAAGAATGCACTTCTGGATTTTGTTCTGTCTGTTAGTCATGGAGACATGAAAATTTTGAATTTTAAAAAAATTTTTATTTATCGAAACATAATTGATTGTACATATGTGTGGGGTACAGTGTTGAGTATCAGTATCCGTGTGCCATATGTGATGCTCAAATTGGGATAAGAATTTTGAATTTGTAGAAACGTTTCTGGTTTGTTAGGGAAAGAATTATGAATATGTAAACATGGAAATATCTTTTAAGTATAAAATGTAAACAAATAACCCTGGGAGATAGGGTCTTCTCTTTGTATTTCCCTAGAAGGAGAAATACATGAGTCAATAAAAGATCAGAAGGATCTTGCTAGAAGAGGATAAAGAAGGAAGGCCTCACCAATCCCCAGTCCCCTGGTCTGCCTCCTCCTTGATGGGACTGGTTGATTATTTTACACACATTTTAAGTGTGGCTACTATGCCTCTTTCTGGGCACACTTTTCCTTTTGCATAAACTTTGCTAAGGCCTCAATCTATTAGGGTCACGTGAAGATTTCTTGGCAAGTGTAAGTGGTGGAATATAAATAGAAAAGCAAGGGAATGACTGGCACTCAATTCAGGACAGTGGCTCCTTCTGGGGAGGGGGGAGGAGGCAGCAGATAGGTTGAGCTTAGCAGAGATGCTTTGGCTCCTTCCCTGGCAAATTTCACTCCTGGAGGAGACCTGTTTTCTACAGGAGATTCATCAAGACTTCTGTGGGTTGGCCATAGATGTGCTTTCCCAGGAGAGGGACTTTTGATTTCATCAATCCTGCTACACATACAGTATTTAAAGCTATTGAGGCCCAAGTCTGGACTCTTAGGCCTCCAACCCTCTCACTGGGTTGCTCTGGTGCCTGAGATTTGTCTGGGGCAAGGTTATGAAGTCTCAAGTTCCAGGTCCTTCCTTTCCCAGAAGCGAGGCTGACTGTGTGCCAAGACGATGGGCTTTGGAGTTGGAATGTCTGGGGCTCAAATGCTGGCTGGACTACTTCCCAAGTTGTCATCTCAGGAAATTAACTCTCAGGTCCTGATTTAGTTCATTTGCAGAGAAGACACAGTAATACTAGCCTGGAAGAGTGTTGTGAGAGTTAGAGATGGGCCCTGCTCATTGTCACTAAGGGTAAGGATCGTAATAACTAACTGAGACATCTTGTCTTGCTTGAGAAGCATTAACCATGGTTAAATAGTCGATTCCTGACAGAATTCAACATGAATTAGCACAGACTTGCCCTGTGAGAAGCAGCTCAATTGTAGATCGGCATCTGCAATGTGGGGTTCCCCTCATGCAACCTTTATCTACGGGGTTTCCCTTTCCACAGCAATTTGATACTTACGGCTTGTATTTCCTGATGAATAAAAAATTGTTCATCCTTTCACTGCATCTCAGTTTCAGCTGTGAAATTCAGAGTGAATTTCATATATAGGTGTGGACTGTGTTCTAAGTCAGACGGTCCCAAATACATCCTCCAAATTTGACAGAAAATCAGTCCAGCAGTTTTTTCGTTTGATGCAGTAACAGATACAGATAAAAATCTAATTTTATTCCTCTGGGTGATTTCTGCATCCATCTGTGTCATTCTCAGCACCTGGGGAGTTTCTTAATGTCAAGGAATCCTATTTTATACTATTTTTATCCTCCCAATGCCCAGTGTGGAGATGTCCTTACTAGAATTACTTAGTCATTTATTCAGCAAGGCATTTTCAGGGATATTCAGTGCTAGGTGTGCTGGATGCTGGGATCCAGCTCTGAACAAAACAGACACAAGCTTAAAATCTATGGAGAGACTGACATTAAATAATTGCACAAAGAATTCATTACTGTTGATATCCAGTGAAGGAAAAAGAGTGCCATGAAAATGTAAAATGGGGACGTAAGAATGACAGGATACTTCCGGTTCAGGGGATTTGGAGGCTGGCAGAGCTGTCAGGTGAGCCTGACCACAGTGAGCTAGATTTATGAAAGCACTTGTCACCTGCCTCGTCTAGATACACAGACCAGTGTTTGTAGCAGTCTTCTGTCTGCAGCAGTTTTCTTTTCTATTCTTTTAAAAAAAATTTTAGTAACAGAACCTTTTCCCAAGCAATGCCCAGTATATAAAGCTGTCAGAAGAGAGTTGCTCTTTGAATTGGGGGTGGAGAATCCAATTGCCACCTGCTAATCTCCCCTTTGTCCCCCAGGCGGCCTCTAAATTACCCTGAAAGGGCGTAAGAATGGTGTGAGGCTTGGCTGAAAACACCACCCTACACTGTATTGTACTTCTCAGCTCACAAACCCCTGTGGCTTAGTTACTACTTAGTTACTATTGGATGAACATGATTAAATGCCAGCAGTTATCAGAGCTCAGAGTTACCAGTGAGTTATCACATAGTTATCAGCGATTGTAAGGGAGACCTCTCTAAATCCCATTAATAAGCAACTACTGCTAAATATTCATGAGCATTCATATTGGTCAACTCTTCCTAATCTTAGGCTCATTTAGATTTTCACCTGCATGTTTTTATATAAATGAAGAGGCTGAAGTGGTCAGGGAAGAGTGCCTTACTTCAGATAGGTGTGCAGTAAGTAGTTCTTAGCCCCAGGGGAGGAAATATTTGAGCACCTACCATACAGACCAGGCTCCTCCCTCTGGGACATAGGAAAGATATTGACTACCCGCCCTAGGAGACTTTACAGTCCACTCCCAGGCAGAATGTAAGTGCTGAAACAATTAGACAACCTTATAAGATGGAAAGCAATCAAGAGCTAAATCATGTATTGTGGCTACTGGTGCTATGAAAGGTCAGAGAAGAAAGAAATTTAACAGGAGGGAAAGTGGAATAATGGGGGTTAACCATAAAGCCAAGTGGTCCTTTCATAGAGTCTTGATAAACTGGTTAGGAATTAGAGAGTTAGAGAGAAAGGAGAGGGCATTCCAAGCAGGGGCAACCATAGAAATAAAGACGTGAAGGCAGGAATCTACATGTGTTGCTGTGCAGAGGAGAAAAAGGAAAGGGATCCGAGTGATGGGAGAACATGCTGAGAATGTGATAATGGAAAGTGACACTGGGGGGCCAGCGAGGAGATCAGTAAACAGGATACACCCCTTAATGCAGGACACAATTATAGGAACTCAAAAATGACAAAAAGAATCCGGAGTCTAGTGACTTGGCCCCAGTTCCTGTGAGTATTCATAGTGGATGGGGTAGACCCAGGGTATATGAAGCCAGACAGAGGAGCTGTTGCTTGATCTTACAGGCATTAGAGAGCCATTATAGGCACTTGGGAGAGGGAGTCATATTTTGGAAAGATTGCTATTCCAGCATGCTTGAAAGATTGAAGGGATGCTACCTTCCTTTTGCACACTTTCCAAACTTGTGTCTTCTGATGCTTCCTAGCTCATGATGATGACCCAACTTGGGTCAGTTCTGTAAAATTCTTGATGACTACTTCTAGTCAGTTAAGAGCAGTTCCAAATAAATTATAAACGTCAATCAATCCAAATGCTTTTATGAACAATTTGGTAAACGCGTAGAGTTAATAACATGCTAACTATGAAGCATGAAGATGCCTCACTTAGGCAAATTGTTAGATAATATGATGTCCCTCTAACAATTTTCCTACAGTGATATTTTTGCAAACACAGAAAGTACATTCAATAGATCAGACTGTTATATCAGGCAAGTACCACATCTGACCTCCGTAATGATGATATCATTTATGTATTGATTTCTGGGAATCAGGAACTGAAGTATTGCCTCTCTTTCCAAATTTATTTTATGACCTAAAGGCTCAGTCACCAGAATTCAGGGGGCAGACAAGTCTGGGACACTCAGATCAAAGTATAGAGAGGAACTGAAAATTAGGCAGCTATTTGGTGTCTCAGAGTTAGCCACTGTGTTTAACTGATAATGATGATGATGATATATACAAGGGTACTTCAAAAAGTTCATGGAAAAATGGAATTAAAAGATGATACAAAAATTTTTTTGAAGACCTCCTTGTACCATTTATCGAATGCTCAGCATTTGATGAATGAAAATGCTTTACGTTTCTTATCTCATTGAATCTTCAAAGCACTCCACTCATGCAGGTATTTTTGTTACCTCTGTTTTCCAGGTGAGTCAACAAAGGCTTGCAAATTAAGTGACTCACTAGTGCACAGCTAGAAAGTAGCAGAACTAGGGATATAAATCTACGTCTTCCTGGCCAGATTCTATTTGTTTAACCACCTCATTATCTTGCTTGTTCATTGTGATAATGAAGATGGAGATTATTATTTCTGTGGCAGACATTTTTAGTTGCCTATCCAAGTGTATGAGTAAGTAATGTACCCAGCTAAAAAACTTACACAGACACCTTTGCACCTAATTCTGGCCAGTGAGGCATAAGCTAGTGATTCTTGCTAATTTCCCAGTAGAGGCACAGATCCTTCCAGCAACTTGTCACTCTATTCCTGCCTTGAATGTGGATGCCATGTCTGATGTAAAATAGCCATTTTGCATGCATGTAGAAAAAAGCCAAATGCTAAGGTAATGGACCAAGAATTTAGAAGTAACTTGAGTCTTTGAAGACTCTCTTGAGCAGCTGAGTAGATCTCACCTTGCCTACATCCTAACTTCTTATGTGATCAAAAAAATAATCTTTTACTATTTAATCCACTTGTATTACTTACAGCTTAAAGCAATCTTAATCAATAAAATCATTATATTTTTATAGCGCTTGACACGCATTAGGGTTTTTCAATTGTGACAGTTATTGACATATTTTGGGCTGAATAATTCTCTGTGGTTGGGGGCTTTTGCGACTGGATGTTTAGCAGCATTCCTGGCCTCTCCACCCATCAGTTGTGACAACCAAAAATGTCTGCAGACATTGCCATATGTCTCCTGGGGGGGAAAATAGCTCTAGTTAGAATCGTTGTTATATAGCACCTCATTTGATCTTCTCCGTGTTTTTGGAGGTGGGTAGAAGTGTTTAACTGATTAAAAAGATGAGGAAACTGAGACTCTAAGACACAAAGTGGCATGCCAAGAGTTGCAATATTAATTAAGTGGGGGACCTAGGACTGGAACTCAGGACTTTTCAGGTTCATTGTATTTTCCATTGCAGTGCTTGAGTTATTTGTTTTAGTTAAGCCTACTGATATTGGATTGAAGTTGAATGGACCTCTGCTTTAGGTGCTGCCTGCTTACTTCATAAAGGAGTTTTATGGCTGGATAAGGCAGAAGGGCAGTGAACAGAAAATAAGTATAATTTTCCCCCTTGCTCATTTGAATAGAAAGATGTTTTTTCAAGATGTTTCAAAAGGCAATTCACAAATCAGGGCTTCGTCAGTATGCTCACCCCACTGTCCTGGCTGCAGTTGGATTGCCTTCTCTTATTTAAAAAAGAACAAAAACAAAACAGGGCCGGCTCGTGGCTCACTCGGGAGACTGTGGTGCTGAGAACACCAAGGCCCCGGGTTCGGATCCTATATAGGGATGGCTGGTTGGCTCACTGGTTGAGCGTGGTGCTGACAACACCAAGCCAAGGGTTGAGATCCCCTTACCGGTCATCTTTAAAAACAAACAAACAAAAAAACCACAACTCATGTAAGCAAGAAGAAGCCAAATTTTTTCTAGTTTTTTCTATGCTCCAATGATACCTTGTTCTTAGTCAACCTTCAGGAAGTTCAAAAAAAGAGTTGAAAAGATTCCATTTTGATCTGAGTCTCTTTGCCCCCTGCTCATGTACCGTGAAGGCAATCTGTCGCGAAAACTGGCTACCTGCATACTCAGGCCTGTGTCTGAGTCAGACACCTCATCTGGCTTCTCTAGTGTTTCTGTATTTCTCAACTGGGATTGCCCACCAGGGTGTGATCTAAGTAGTATCATCATGTTTCCAATTCTGGGCTTGTAAGCAAAAGAACACAGAGTCTCTGAGTCCATTATTAACTGCCAAGAGAACTGTTCTTCAGTGGAAATATGGAGCAGGACGTGCCTCTCGAAGGAAGAGGATGTCTTCAAGGGAGCAGTGCTTTATCGACTCACTTCAGCCTTGACCTTTGGCTATGCCTCATTTTTTTTTTTAATGGTTTCAGACCAAAAGTCGATTTATTTTTTAAGTGCATCTCTGTCTGGTGTCTTCAAAGAATCCCTGAGAAGTCTGCTAGACTTGCTAATAGCTACCAAGGCTGAATCATGTTACTTTACTAACTACCACCCTCTGTCAACACTGTCTGGGTTTATTTTGGAAAGTTAGTGGGTTGTTTATGAATAAATTCTGAAATGTTCTCTTGAAAGCTTGCTCCACATACCATCTTGTGATACTAAGGTAGATGGATGAGTATTCCCAAAGGGAACATTATAAGAAAGGTAAAAATGTATTGGTGACTTTGCCTCATTTTTCTTAATTATTTTTTAATAGATTTTTATTTTCCTATATCATATGCTCTCTTAAATTCGGCTGGCTGGTACAGTTATCAAACCCTGGACCTTGGTGTTATTACCACCAGGCTCTAACCAACTGAGCTAACTGACCAGCCCTTTAAATTCTTTTTCTTTTCTGAATAAAGGCATAATATAATGAGTAGCAAATTTATGAACCTAATTTTGTGAAACTCGAACCCATTGTATTAATAGGGAATTATAAAATGATTTAAAGAAACAGTCACAGATCTAGATCAACCTGTTAGCAGACAGGTAAACAGAGAAAATAAAAAATACAAGGTGATGTGTATGTATGAATATGCTCTGTAATGGGAAGACTCTTCATTCCAGGGAATGTTGGTGTGTTTATGTACCAACTGAATCCATTTATTCGTTGGTTGAACAAATACTTATTTAATGCCTATTATGAGATAGACATGGTATTTAGACATGGATATTTAAAAGTAAATTAAAAAATAATTTTTTTCCAGGAGGAAGGTTAGTCTGATAGGAGAGTCAAATATAAAAATAACTAATTGTCTAATAAAATAATGTAGGAACAGTAATGAAAAAGGGATGTGAAAGTGATGACTTATATTTATATGGCACTTTTTATCTTTTATTATAAACTGTTTATTGTGGGAATTATGGTTTTCCCTCCTCATGCTGATTGGGTGAGTGCCCAGTCAATTGCAGAGAACTTGATTCCTGTTAGACCACATTTTTCTTGCAGTATGCTTATTCACTGTGTTAAAAAGGAAATAGAGTCTGATCTCTAAATCTCTTGGGTTCTTATCCTACTGAGGTCTGGGGTTTAGAGGCAGGTTGATCTGACCTTCGACGGGCACTCAGAATAGTATATTTGCAGAGTTTACTCTGCCAAAGGCAGATATCTGGTCTAGTTTCGGGGAGGGACATCAGTAAGAAGCCTCCATTTTGGCCTTGGGTCCAGGCAACTTTCTACAATGCCTCTTTACTAGGGGACCCAAGCTATCAGATGATGGTGAACAAAGCTATCCATTGATCTCCCTTTAGCTTTAGGTATTTATATCTACCAGTTAGAACCCAGAGGTCAGGAGAAGTGAGTTGTCAGCACCGCACCCTTTGCATTCAACAGTCTCATTTGATAATCATAACAACCTTTATGAGAAGGTTGTAGTTGGGATTAATTTTCTCATTTTGCATGTGAAGAAATAGGTAGTGATTGTAGTTACATAGAATGATAGGATGCCAGTATCACAGGTGTGGATTCAAATCCTGGTTCTGCAAGGATACCCTGAGGATAAGTTCCTTAAATTGCTGAGCCTCAGTTTCCTGCTCTGTAAAATTGAGATAGCATCATCACCTTTCTAAGTTGTTGTGAGAACTAGACACTGTATATAGAAAGCACTAACCACAACACCTGATGCAGGGCAGGCACTAAATGAACATTTGACCTGAGCTGGAGTTCAGACATGAAGCCAAAGCAGAGAATTGAAGGATCCAGGAAAGTTGAGAACAAGAAGTAACTGAATGAGCCAGTGGGAGGTCATCTGGAGGAATTCCAAAATGGAGTGCGGATGTCCAGGGTGGCCTCATGGGGGAACCAACATTACCTAATGTGGGAATGTTGCTTTCATTGATAGAAGCTGAAACAAGATGAATGTTATGAGGCTGTGTTGAACTTACTGAGCAGCAGCTTCTTTCTCAGGAGAAATTCTAATGTTGGGAGGATGTTGGGGAGCCAGTAGGTGGATGGTAAACTGTGTGATATAGATACAACACAGTTTTGTATGTCCCAGGAGGGTAGGGACTAGACTGTCTTTGTCTTCATGGTATTTCCAATGTCTAGATCAGAGCATATCTCATTGCTCAGTAAGTATTTGGTGAGCCAGTGTGTAGATGAACTTAGAGACAGAGAGTGCTGTGAGCTTTAATCAATGGAGAAGACGTGTAAAATGTGATACTTGAGAAAGATCTTGGAGAATGAGAAGACTTTGTAAGGAAAGGGGAAGAGTCACTTGGAATGGCTAACAAAACTTCAGAAAATATTTTGTTGTGTAGGCTGAAGGACTGGCAGAGAGCAGATCAATCTTGTAAATTGCTGTAAAGTACAGCATGATGTATTCTATAGCATTTGTATCTCTTTGGAAGACGATGGGGATAACTGGATGGGCTCTGAAACTTCTTCACTGGCCATATAAAGTCATGTTTTGCATTTGGGATTTTCCCAGTGCTGGTGACAACAATATTTCTTGAAAGAATGCTATTTAGAATTATTACTTCCTTCCTAGGGAAGTTGGTGAGTGCACCAGGGAGGAAAAATGGCAAAATAAAGAACAAACTTTGATGCACACACAATACCCCCTAGAAATGTATCCAAGTCATAACTGAGCGGTCATGACACTCTCCATTAATTTAATGAAATTAATTTTTTTCATGCGCCACTTTCAAAACTACAAAGCACTTCAGAGTGAGAGCCAAAAGGAGATAATGAGATAATGTTTTATGGAACCATGCAGCAGCAAGTTTCCTATCATTAGCAAGACAGAAGAATATATTAAAAGTGGCGTGGATAAAGGAAAACTCTGGAGTAGCAGCCAGAGACTAATGCAGAAGCAGGTTGTGCTTCTTAAAGCTCTTTATCTTTTACTGCAAAAGTAGCTTAACTTTTTGGTGGGATTCAGAATGAACCGATGGCAAGTGAGCCTCAGAGCTGAACATTTGCCCAAGCAAAATATGTCCATCACTTCTAGTTGTGTGGTCATGAGATAGCCTGGTACAGTGGAAAGATTATGATATTCGGAGTCAACCAAATCTGACTTAAAATCTAGTTCTACCTGCTTTGGCTGCTGTATGACTCAGCTGCCTCAACCATAAAATGGGTGTGAAAACCAGTCTCATAGATTTATCATGATAATTAGGTTTGTAAATTGCTTTAGCACACTGGTCAGCACATAGTAGATGGTTGACAAATGCTACTTTCACCTCCCATTTTGTTAGTAACAAAAGCTGTCAGGTCAGCCTATCACATGGTTTGCATCTTCCTAGCCGCAGCTGTGTGTGTGAGCTGGAAGGTCGTGGGTGGGGAGGAGTGAGAAAGGTTCCCCAGATGCTGCAGGTTGCCTATCTAACATCCGTTGTTCCCATCTTCCATGCTGGCAGAGCTCCAGTTTTGTCCCACCCTCCCCTAAGTGACTTGAACAAATTTGGGTTAGTCTAAGCCCATAATGGTCCCATTCTCTTGACAATTATTCATCTAAGGGTGGGCATTGTGGCTTAGTTCTGGTCAATGTGACATAAGGAGAATTTTGCTGGGAGACTTTTGGGAATGTTCCTTTGTTCTTCAAAAGCAATGCACATACACAAGTGTCCTTTCTCTTGTGCTGGATGTTATCCTATCTGCACAAGAGGCATGTAACTTCAGCAGCCATCTTCAGACCAGGAGTGAAATTAGCTCCAGAAGAACACACTATAGAAAGAGACAAGGAATCTGGGTCTTGGTGGTGGTGTTATGTGCTAAATTAGCCCACTCTGTGGTGGCCTACAAGTAGACACCTACTATAGGAGCATCCTTCATTGTTTTAGCAATGTTGATTTGGGTTTTCTATTAGCTGAAGGCATCCTAACTGATACAAGAGGCTGTCATGTGGGGATCTGGAGTTTGAGCCTGAGTCTAATTTGTCTTTAAGTTTAGAGGAAGATCCTTGTGTTTCTTTCACTAGTGGAGCTTTATTTGAAGTGGAATTAAAAAAAACAGGTTTCCATGTCAGACTGTCCTAAACCACCCTCCAGGGAAACATTTGGGCTCCATCACCTGTCCTGTTCCTATACATAAAAAGATATCTCACTGGGTCTACTAGAATGATGATCTGTTCAGCGTAGAAAAGAGAAAAGGAAGCTATAAGTAATTTACGGAGCACCCATTCTGTGCAGGAGTGCTTCATACATATTTTAATTCTGACAATGAAGTTTTAAAAGGACATAGTTTGTGTTATCCTCATTTAAAGATATGAAAACTGAGGCTCAGAAGGGTTAAACAGTCTTCCAAGATGTGTCTGCTATTAAGTGGCAGAGCCACTTTAGTATAAAAATGCTAGAATCCAGGTGCTATTTCCTGGGTGAAGAGATGAAAGTCCACAAAAGTTAAAGGACTTATACAAGCAAGTTGGTTGCCAAGACTGGTCTGGAATACAGTTTGCCTTGTCCTGAATTTCTTAAATTGTCTACTCTAACCATGATTCTCTGATGCCAGCAATGAGTACATTAGTGGAGATTTGTCTATCAAATTCATTCATTCATTTAGAAAGCATTTATGATGCATTTACTATATACCAGCACTGTGCTAGGCACTGGGTATACAGTGGTGAACAAAGGGGTTGGTCCCTGCTGTCACTTGGTTGGGGCTGCTTCTCTGGGTGTTTTATGAGTAGGACAGAGACAGCTAGCGGGGTGGCCAGAGGAGGCCAGAGTCTGCTTTGCAGGGGGTGCAGAGAAGGGCAGGACTTGGCCAGAAAACCAGGCCTCTGGGGCACACAGCCTGAGAGAAATTTACCCTTGGGTGAGGGTGTTGTCTCAGGACCTCAGGACATGCTGACTCTGTTGACAGCCAGCTAGCTCCTTGTGTTTCAGGGCAGAGTGTTGCAAGGGCTGAGGAAGCTGAAACATCTGGCTCCAGGGGGTAATCTGCTGGGTGGGTCTGCTTTATCCTGACCCCTCCAGAAAGCATTTAGAGGTGGTCCTGGTATTTATACAGCTGCACGTCTCAATTAGTAGAAAGTTCTGGAAGGTGGAGACGCTTTTCTTCTTTCATTGTAAATGTCCTTTTGGCAATGTAATGTTCTGCAGGCCTAGACATCTCCCAAAGGAAGCCCCCAGGAAGACAGACAGAAGCAGTGGCTTGCTGGTGCATGTTTAACAACTGGCTCCTAGGGGTGGGGGATGAGTGGGGGTGGATTCTTGATTTGTTGCATTTTCTACTTTCTATAGTGTACATGCTCTCAATATGGCTGATTTCAAGCTTCCAATGTGATTGTCAACCAATTTGCAAAATTCCTAAAAATGTAACAATAGGCTCTTGGGAGCCAGTGCAAGGTGGCTGCAGGACTCCCTGGCTCCAGTACACCCCCAGAAAGAGGCATACTGGGCCACCCATGGAGCTGTCAGCACCCTAACCTATCGGGAAGGGAGAGTAAGGGCAGCAGGTGATTTCCGGGGTGGGGCCAGTATCAGAATGGAAACTTTCCCCTGACCCTTGCATTCAGTTTCTTTCCCTTTGAAATATAGGCTGATTTCTGGCCATCTCTCATTTTCCTTCCCTCCTTCTTTGCAGTTTTTTCTCTTTTGCCTCTAATTAAAAAAACTATATATTAAATTAAAATTAAAAAAGAGCTAGAATGAAAATTTGCTTTCTGTTTACAAACAAGAGATACTTTTCAGGCTTGTTATTGATTTTTCTGTTATTCCCACAATGCATCAAGTTAGGAAGAAGAGGTTTGCTTTATTTTTTCCTGCAAGAAAAAAACAAATGCCCTATGGGCTTTTCCTCGCACTGCGAACTGGTGCCTTCTAAAGTGCACTCAGAAGTGAAATGTCACGCGTCAGTCAGGATCTCAGGCTGCCTGAAGATGGACTCCTATTTCCAGCAGATGCTGATGTTGTTCAAAGCTGCTCCTTTCCTCAATATGATTTAGAATTTTATTTGTTCAGCCTGTAAAGTAAAGCTGAGGATATCATGGACTCAGATATGAATCCTATTAATGAAACAGCATTTAGAAATGAGAGCATTGCGTCTTTGCTATTACACTGTCTGTAGATTAGTCATAATGTTCCTAGGACCCTGTCTGATCAGACGCTTATTTTAAATAGCAAATTTCATGTGACTAAAGAGTGCAATTATGGGTTGCTATCTTCGGTGGACAGTTACAGGGCAAAATAAAAAAATAAATGTTTTTAAAAGCAATTAAATGGGAGGGAGGCCCGTTCTGGAGATGGGAGGAGGCAAAGAAAAATAATGAACTGAAATACAATGGATTTGAACATTAAAAAGCAAGTTAATGTGTCATTGTTGTGCAGAAAAGCCCCCAATGGTGGGGTGATTATCTGAGTTGAGCTACTGAGGTCCTAAGGCCATACCATGCAGATGGGTGTCTGTTATTTTTGGCTTGTCTTAAACAGACAGGAAGCATTTATTGGAAATCAGAAAGCTAAGGGTTAGAAGTGGCCTTTTCACTTCACTGGTATAGGAAGGAAGGAAGTCTTTGCTAATAACCACACTTGCCTAAAAGATGGTAGCAAAGAGCATCTCAGGCAGAAAGGCGAGGGCAAGCTGCTCTTTAGGATGAGTGGGAAAGAGGGAGAGAGAAAGGAAATTGTGGGAGAGAGAGGGGTAAGTGTGGGAGAGAAGAGGACATGCAGGGAAATATTTATCTCTGTGTCAGGGCTCTCTCGTGAGTGCAGAAGCGGGTTCCCAACTCTGTAGTCAGATATACCTGCATGTGAGTCTTTTCCCTGCACACCTTACCTGTGTGATGTGGTCAAGTTTCTTAACCTCTCTGAGCTTCAATTTCCCCATCTGAAGAATGGGACCGGTGCCCCTAGGGTTGTTGAGAGAATTAAATGAGAAAGAACTAGAACACAAAGAACACATTCAATAAAATATCCTTCCCTTCTCATGGGCTTGGCCAATCTTTCTGAGTCAAAATACAGTTAGTTACATTGTGGTGAACAGCACCATTTGTATTGCATTTCCTGCCACCTGATTGAGTTATGTATTATTATTTTCTCTATAAATGCAGTACTGACTCATTTCAGGAAAACAAAATCAGCAAATGCAAAGAAGCCAAAAAAACGAAATATAAAATACTCCTAATTCTTCTGCCCACATCGAGACATTAGTGTGTGAGTCCCAAACTTTTCATTCTTACCGAATGAGTTTATTTCCTTTGGAATGAGTTCCACTTCTTTTGATAAACCTACATTTGTTTGAATATAAATACCATGCTTTAAGTTAAATTACTTAATGTCCCATGCTCCCAGGTTCTTGAGTACAACTGACTCTCTGAGGTGACCCGATGGCTAATTCTGTGGCTTCCTGTACCAGCAAATAAACAGTGTGTCCTAGTTTGGGGTGTATTTTCCAGGCCACTTTCTCATTTTCTGTGCATACAGCTACTTGCTCTGAAGAGTTAAAATCATGAGAACTTAAACATTTTAATATTTTGCTTGTTTGGTTTTGCTTATTCTTTGTAATGAACATGTATGACTTCTTCGACAAGAAAAAATGTATATAAAAATCTTTACAGAAAATATGTTGAAATATACTTGCAAATTGCATACTGTCTTTACTAGAAAAGTAGTAAGGACAGCATACATACATATATACATGTATATGAGCATATATAGCTATATATTTATCTGTATATATATATGTTTTTAAATCTCTATACAGCTATGTGTATATATATGTATATGGTTTGTTATGGCAGTGTATCATGAACATATTTTCTTTTTTTAAAAATTTTATTTTGTCATCGGATGAGTGGATACAGAAAATGTGGTATATCTACACAATGGGATACTACTCAGCTATAAAAAAGAATGAAATACAGCCATTTGCAACAACATGGATGGACCTTGAGAGAATTATATTAAGTGAAACAAGTCAGGCACAGAAAGAGAAATACCACATGTTCTCACTTATTGGTGGGAACTAAAAATAAATAAATAAATTCACACACACACACACACACACACTCTGGGGGGTGGGGGAAGAAGACATAACAACTACAGTTCCTTGAAGTTGATACGACAAGCAAACAGAAAGAACATTGTTGGGTGGGAGGGAGAAGAGAGATGAACATATTTTCTTATCAAATACATTTTACCGCATTATTTCATTGGTTGCATAGTATTCTATTTTATAGCTACAACATAACCAACCATATATTGTTGGGTATTTGGGTTTCCTCCAATTTTTTACTATTAGAAATGATGCTCTGTTGAAGATTTTCCTACATATTCTTATTTTACATGATGAGTTTTAAAAGTCAGATAGTAAGTTTACACTAATGGTAAAATGTATTCCAAGTTTCAGTGTTATGAAAAATGATTAGGTCCCCAGGCTAGCTCACAACAGTTAATTTAATACACAATGTAGCTAAACTGGGATTTTGGTGCTGTTATATAGCAGTGGGTTCGATCGTGCTCCCCCCACCTCCAAATATGTTCAAGTCCTAAACCCTGGTAACTATGAATGTGACTCTATTTGGGAAAGTTTTTGTAGATGTGGTTAAGTTAAGATGAGGCCATACTGGATTAGGATGGACCCTAGATTAAACAATTGTTATCTCCCTAAGAGATTTGGACACAAAGACATACAGGGGAGAAGGCTTTGTGAAGATGGAGGCAGAGATTGATGTTATCCTGCTACAAGCCAGGAACTCCAGGAACCATGAGAAACTTGAAGAGGGAAGGAAGGATTCCCCCCTGGAAATTCTAAAGACAGCATGGTCATGCTGCTCCTCAAGTTGAGAATTTTGGCTTCCAGAGCCGTGAGTGAATAACTCTTTTTCAGTTTGTGGTTCCTTGTTATGGCAGCCTTAGGAAACTAACATATGCTTGTTTACCTAATTGTATTTTGAAACATATTTCTCTGTAGAATGAATGTTATAAAGGGCAGTTAGATTCCAGATATATCCCACAAAAATATCTAGTGCTTAATACAGTTAAAATACAGCACTATCAAATTTAACATCCTTTAGAGCCGTCTTTCCATGGCAAGACCAACCTATACGCTGGTAGGAGGAGCTCTACCTTCCCAGGTCCTGCACTGACGTGGTGTCAGTTCCCTACTCTGCCATGACGTGGCACTTTTGGCAGTGGGTTCTGAGGTGAGAGGATCATACCTGTATATTAACTCCCCCCACATTAATGACCCCCGATTGTGCGGGTATACGGTGGGGAACTACACCAAGTCCAGTCCTGCACGGGTACACAGTTTAGTGGAAGATGAGGGAAATAGAGGTTTGGGGAGGATGGTGTATATGAACCGTGTAGTATCCTGTTGGGACTGGGGAAGTGGGCTGGGGGTCTGGAATGATGTGGAGAGAACAAAGAAACAAGACAAAGAAAATCTAAGTTGTAGTTTGAGGGATCACCTTCTGTGTACACATGAGAGAGAAATTCTCCTAACAGGTCTCTTTCAGATTCACCTGAGATTCTAGACATTTCTTTTATTTTTAGTGCAAGCTGTACCTTATTCCGTCTTTGTAGTGGGCCCAGAAAACCTATCTGACTTAAATTTGATTACCATAGATTTGTAGTCTTGGTGTCCTTGAAGCTGTTTTTTTTTTTTTTTTGTCTTTTTGTCTTTTTCCGTGTCCGGCAACGGATCGCAACCCTCAGTGTTGCCCCCGTACCGGACCGGGGACCAGCAACGGGATTGCAACCCTCGGTGTTGCTCCCGCGCCTCGCTCAGCCAGTGAGCGGGAACCGGTCTGTATGTGGGATCCGAACCTTGAAGCTGTTTAATTGGCCTAATCCATTCGAGTTTAGTAACTGAGTGCCAGCAAAAATGAGTCCCAAACTAATGGCAATGGCTTGCTTTCTGGTAGAAAGGTTGATTTAATGCAGTGAATTGATATTTTAGCGTCATCAGTTAATTTTCTTTTTGTCCCACATGTTAATTATCAGAGGAAACAATTTTATATCTAACCAAAAAGGATAAAACAAGATTTTGATTTTTATGGGAAATTGCTTGGCATGAGAAAATCTAGGAAAGTAGTCCAACAGCAGTGACTTTAATGTTTCCATTTAACAACAAGGCAGACGTATATCTGCTTAATATCTCAGGGAGTAGGATATTGATGTTCTCAGGCTAAGGTAAGGATATATGATATAGACAATTCCTAGGCAACATTGATAATGGGCTTAAGCCTTTCCTAGGAATCATTCACAGTTGCTGCCTTATATCGTTTACCTGAAATATTAGGTTTCTCAAACTTAATGCTTTCCAATGCTGACTTAATTATCTTTATTATGAAGTTGCTTAAACACGTGCAAACACAAAACTTTGTATAAACCCTTTAATAGCTCCTAGGCAACTATAAAACCCCATCACATTTACACATTGAAGTATTGCTCTTAATGTGATTTTTTTTTTTTAAGTTTGTAACTTTCTTTATATTTATTATGTTGGACAATGTTTGCTAAAACTAACTCATCACTCTCAACATGAATTTAGATTATTGGGTTCTCCATGCCATTGCTAGTGTTCCTTTGTTCTCTCCCCATCATATTACACACATTTTATCATTCGTTCATTAGTCTTTGTTCTCTTTCAATTTTCAAGTTAACATTTGAATAGTATTTTGCAGTGGCTATGTGCATTCTATTATTTGTATTTTGTATTGCTTGCATATTACTGAGAAGGAATATTCAGACTCAAAATCTGCAAATTCCATGGAGATATATGTGAAATGTCTCATCAGAAGTTTGGAACATTTCAGGTTCTTGAAGAAAGGTATTGTCCTAGTGGTGGTATTTGAAATCAAGCCTTTTGGAGGCTTTAACACTTCACAGAGGCTAGTGACTTTAGCTAGATTCAGCTTGGCTTAGAGAACGGCTCCTTTCTTAGCATAGTGTAAGGCAGGGCATGAAACAGGCAAGGGTGGGGGAAGGGAGTGTAGATGTGCTAGAAAGGAAGGATTCCACATCGTGTAATCTGTGTTCCCCTGCCTGCCAAGATATGAGTCATGCCATGGCTGGAACTCTGACCCTGTCACTGCCACTAAATGTTTAGTATGATGTAACTGCAAGGGGCAGAAAGGTGTCTAGGTCAAAGTAAATATGCAATGGCCTGGGTTTAAATCCTAACTCTACTGCGCATAGCTGAGTGACCTTGGGCACAGTTACAGAAACACAGGCTAAGCTGCTGGGACCTGAGGTCCCAAATACAGTGGTTTAAACAAAGTAGACATTGTAATTGTCTCTTGAATAACAGTCTAGGTGAGGAGTCCAGGCTGGTATGGGGCTTGACAACATTGGAGAACAGGCTCCTTCCATCCTGTTCCTCTGTCTACCCCAACTTCATCTGCATGGTCCAAGATGACAGCCACTATGTTCCCATTTCAGCCACAGGTAGAGGGAAAGAGGAGAAAAAGGGCACATTTCCTTTATTTTATGACTTGGAGTTCGTGCCATCAGTGACATCATCATCTAGAATCCACTCACATGGTCATGAATGTTGCAAGGGAGACCTAGAGAACAAATATTGCTAGAGAAGAAGAAAAGAAAGATATCTGGGTGTGCGTTTTGGGTGGGAGATTGAGAGGGCCCTGGCAGTCTCTGCCCCAGCTCCCTAAATCTCAGTTTCCCCACCTGTCAAATAGAGCTAATGCCAGTCTACTTCACAGGGTAGCAGTGGTGACTATTAAATTGGGTTGTCCGTGGAGAGTTCCTGGTATAGTACATGACATGTAGTAAGTGCTAAGTAAGATGAGCTGTTGGCCACAGGCTTGGGCAACTCTATTGATCAGTGCTCTAGACATTCAGATTACCATGGCAGTAACAGTGATGACCGGCAGGGGTGTCACTCTGAAGCCATGCTGTGCAGAATGCTGCCTGGATGACAACAGCATCTGCCTGATAGTGCTGTCAGGATAATTAAATGAGCTATTATTTGTGAAGTGCTTATAACAGCATGGAGCACATTGAAATTACTATATAAGTTAGCATATATTAAATAAGTAATATTATTACAGGGATGCTGTCTAGTCCTGATGTTATAAATCTTTTCCTCTACTAGGTTCACCAAAAAACGGGGTTGATTTCTTACTTGCTCCCTGGAACAGAAGCTCCATTAAGAGAGGGAATTTGTCTTTTTCTCTGCAAGATGCCCAGGTCCTGGAACAATCCCTGGCCCTTTGTAGGCACTTGGTGCATAACTGGATTCTGGAGGTTTGGTGTTCCTAAGGGAGATAACGTGTGTCGTAACTGGCCTGACATTCTAGTTTCTTGTTGGGTCATCTGTTACTAAGGAGTTAGTAAGCCAACAAAGGAACCAGCCATGATCTTCAGGAAAGTCCTGGATATTAAAGCTCTGGCATGGAGCAATGGAAAGCATACAATGCTGGTGTTGCAAAGTCTGGATTCAGGACCTGGTTCTTCTCCTAGCTACCTGCAGGACTTTGGTGGAAGGGGGGATATAAAAGCTTTAGTTTCTTCATCTGTAAAGTGGGAATAATATGAGAGTGCTTCAAAAAAGTTCATGGAAAGATTTGTACTATCTTTCAATTCTATTTTTGCACAGACTTTTTGAAGTGCCCTTGTATATACCTGATGCAGCATTTTGAGAAATAAGTTTGTTAATTCATTAAAAATATAGGGTGTATCTTATGTGTCTGACACCGTGAATGTCATATGTCCATCTACTGTGAAGGGGCCTTGCTGAATGTAGAGGGCATCCGCATGGGAGGAAAAATGACCCATAACATAAAAGAACTTGGCCTGCCCTTAAAAACAGAGAGGGGCTTTGTGTGGGGCATTTTCCGCTGGGACATCTCATCTAGTGACTTGGATCTGACGAGAGGAAGGCTGCTTTTCGTGATGCGGAATCATTTTGATCTTTAGGCACAACATTTGCTTCCAATTGAAATGTTTTTTTTCCAACACAAGAAGACTGTACTATTCTGAGAAGCCTGGCAGCCCTTTTTGAAGTAATTGTAATGCGATTTGCTGTATGCATCGGGGGGGTGAGGTACCTGTGTGTTTCTTGTGCGGAAGGCAGATTTGATTTCAAAGTCTGGAGGCAAATAAAGGAGGCCTGGGAAACAAATAAGAAATATCTGAGCAAACATTGAAATGAAAGAAATGGGGATGGGAAAGGGATAAAAGACGGAAGAGAGAGCGTAAACAAGAGGGCTTGCCTTTGGCATCCTTGCTCTGCTTCTAATGAGCTCGGTCAGGACCTTCGGCGAATATTATTTCAGTGAGATTTGCCTCACCTTGGGGGACCCAAAGCCAGGAGCTTTCTTTGATAATGCACAGAATAATGAAATCTTGTTCATTACAAACAGCAGAGACTTTGATATCTTTAAAATCAATTCAGCAGAGATTGTTTCAGGTGGGGTTACAAGTAACAGGGAACAAGGACGCGGCAAAACTCTATTTCTGCAGGCAGGGAGGCTTAGACACTGTTTTTCAAGGCATGATTTAGGTCCCATGATCTGACCAAGTGCTCCTGGGCCAGGGTCATCTCCAAGACAGGGGCTCTGTCTCTGTCACTGTTGCTGTCTACACAGGCTCTGTGGGCTCACCATTTGTCCACAGTGCTTCTCTGTTCACCCAGGGCCTACAAACCTGTCTTCCAATTTAATTCATGCTAGATAAGAATAACACTTTCATGGCCTTACCATCCAAATATTACAGTAGTGACCCTCTGGAACTCTCCTGGTGAAAACTCTTATGATGTCAGTGCCAGCCCAGTTAGAGAGGTATTTTGGTGTCCAGTCAGGCTGAGGGTGGGAAGCGGGAGATACTTTGGTAAAAGCACAGCTTTGTGCCATCTCTAAAGCTGTTCTGTGCAGGCAGCTCATGACTTCATCCATTAGCAGGACAAGCACCATGTCAAAGAAACCGTTGCAATCATGATGAAAAACAAAGACACGGCACAAAAGAACATTATCTAAGAAGAAAATAAAGCTCCCTATATCTGGGAGACAGGGAATTGAACACATTAGTGTTGGCTGGAAGAGCAGAATCTGCTCAGATAGTTTTATTGAGATGATGTGTCTTTCTAGGATTGTGTAAAGAATAGACATTCATTTGTTCATTCATTCATTCATTCTGAATGTCTTCATAAACTATGCTAGGTAAGGCTTAGGGATTTATTTATTTTACTCTGATGCAATATTTTATTTATTTATTTATTTATTGAATTGAAACATAACTGATTATACATATTTATGGGGTACAGAGTTGACTATCAGTATTTGTGTATAGTATTTGATGATCAAACCAATATTATTAGCATATTCATCATTACAAATCACAACTACTTGTGTCCCTTACCCAATTACTCCTGAACCCTCACCCCCATCCCCCTTTCCCACCTCTAGTAACTATAGATCTGTTCTCTCCTTCTGAAAGCTCAACCTTTTATTGTGGTCGGTCGATTCTTTCTTTCTTTCTTTTCTTTCTTTCTTTTTTTCTTTCTTCCTTCCTTCCTTCCTTCCTTCCTTCCTTCCTTCCTTCCTTCCTTTCTTTCTTTCTTCCCTTCTTCCCTTCTTTCCTTCCTTACTTCCTTTTTTCCTTCCTTCCTTCCTTCCTAGCTCCCACTTATGAATGAGGATAACTTTCTGTGCCTGGCTTATTTCATTTAACATAATTTCTCTAAGCTCATCCATGTTGCTGCAAATGGCAGAATTTCATCTTTTTATGGCTGAGTAGTATTCCATTGTGTAATATACCACATTTTCCATATCAGTTATCTGTTGCTGGACATTTAGGTTGGTTCCATATCTTGGCTATTGTAAATATAGCTGCAATGAACGTGGGAGTGCAGGTATTCCTTCAAAATAATGATTTCCATTCCTTTGGGTATATGCCCAGAAGTGGGGTTGCTGGATACAAAATCAATACATTATGGGCCTAAGGGCCGTGCCAGCGACACTCATCATCCCGCTCAGCCCCACAAGGGACCCCCGG
The DNA here is from genome assembly GCF_000696425.1 of Galeopterus variegatus. Classification (NCBI taxonomy): domain Eukaryota; kingdom Metazoa; phylum Chordata; class Mammalia; order Dermoptera; family Cynocephalidae; genus Galeopterus; species Galeopterus variegatus. The sequence goes on along the minus strand of NW_007731066.1, from coordinate 58,486 downwards.
CTGGACCGGGGTCTCTTCCCGCTCGGTTTTGTCGGCCTCTGGCTCAGGGAGGCCCGACAAACTGGTGCCCCGTGTGAGGCATTTTGGACTCCTCGGAAGTATC